>NC_044196.1:7725325-8025325 GCF_900880675.1 Sparus aurata | reverse complement strand
GAATGTCTCTGTCATCAGCCCTCAGTTCAGCCTTTGGTCCTTTTGTTGTTTGATTTAGAACAAAGATAGAAAAAAGGTCAAAATTAAGGTCACTGTGATTAAGTCCAGTTTATATAGTTCAGCCCACACAGGTCAGAAATACTGGAACTGTAAATTAACACAGAATTATTTTATAAATACTGGAGACATATTAGTTTAAACTTTGTCAACGATCTCTGTTACATGTCATGTCTCTCTTTTCTGGGTTTCTTTATTTAGTTTTTAAGTTTCACTACTGAATGTTACATTTGTGAAGGCAAAACCTTGTTTAATTGTTGAAGAGCCCAGTTGAATACTTTCACTGTGGATTTAATTGTTGAAAGACAACAATTAAATGAACAAAAAAAGGGAAGTCATAACACAAACTGCAGTCTCCCACAGCGTCGTCACTTTGGGCCTGTCTGATTGTGCTTTGGATGCAACTGATCAACTAGAAAAACAATATCCGTCTAAATTTCTTTCCCAGTGAAAAACAAACAGTTTACATGAAAATGTACCAATTGTTTTAATCCTGCTCACCCTGAACTGACATCCAGCTCTGTGCTGACTCTCGTCCTGAGTGTTGACACTTGTGGAATCCTTCATCTGACTTCGACACTGCAGAGATATTTAACTCCCATCTGCTGTCACTTTGAATGACTTTCTCATTGTGATAGAAAAACACAACAGACTCAAATGTTTGACTTCTTGATTTGCAGCTCAGACTAACAGAATGTCCTTCAGTCACAGGACGGGCAGGGCTCAGCAGGATCATATCTCCATCTGTTAAACAGTCAAAGAATACCAGGTTTCAGTCAGAGATCAGCTGGTTGAGGAACTTGAGAATGAGCTGATGTAGAGAGATGAGAAAAGACATACTGGGTTTTCTATATTTACAAATACGTGGTTAAAAGCACAGCCTGATTAAATACTCAGCTATGTTTATCAAGTGAAAACCATTCATTACTGGAGAGATGATGAAGCAGAGTGTTGTGCAGAACTCTTAACATGTCAGTGTGCTGTCCTCCTCAACACACAATGGTATGTTTGAAGTAATAAGTCAAAGAAAAACATAATGTAATGAAATCATACCCTGTACAGTGATGTTAACTGCGTTGGTGGACTCTCCTGATTCAGACTCACACCAGTACACTGCATCACTGGTCCTGTCAGTGTTTATGTTGCATGTTGATCCAATCATTGTCCACCACCATTTGCAGTCTGATGGGTAGCTTCCCTCAGTTGAAAACCTCCACACTCCCCACTCAGAGTTTCCGTCACAGCTCAGTGAGACAGAGTCAGAGGTGAAGTGTTGAGCTCTGTCAGGACTCACTGTGAGAGATGCTGATGAGTGAATATCTGAAAAACAACATGTGATAAGAGGTCGAACAGAGCACAGAGATCTTCAGATAGAAAATCCCTCCACTCAAATAGTCTGGAGTTTTGTTTTCATTGTAACAAAGTTCAGTTTTTCGGTCAAATTTTGATTTATACTTTGACCTCTTGCTATAATTTTGAGAACATTTTAAAATGATAGACAACCAAGTGACTCCAGCTGCTGTAATTAGAAGAGCTTAAAGGGATAGTTCAACTTTTTTGAAAATCGGCTCATTGCCATGATCCCTCTAGTCATAGCAGTAGGTTCATTACCTTTATTTGTGAGTCCAAGCTGCTTTTAGATCGGCGGAGCCGAGTACCAGGTGGCGCAGCTACGCTACGGAGGCTAATGGAATTTCTTGGTTTCCCTCATCAAACTCAGCAAATACACAATCAAAAACTCCAAAACGCTGTGGTGGACAAGTTGTTACCTGCACATTCACCACGCTATGAGATAATAATGGAACGATACGAGACGGAGTTGTTTTAGAGGTAAAGTCGGACTTTACACTCCAGACACGGCTGCTCGGCGGAGTGATTTCAAAAGCGCACGTTTACTGCAGATACTTCCGCAACAACACTTGTGACGAAGCGAAGTGTGATCATGGCAGACTTTGTGATGGACAATAAGGACGACTTTTTAATCAACCAAGACCCACGCCCGTATTTATTTGAGCCAGAACACACCGAAGAAGCGCTGCAGGTTTTGGAAGAAGAGAGAGCGAGAAGAGAGGCTGAGGCTGCTGAACAGCGAGGAGTTGAGGAGAGACTCAGAGCAGGCATGAACTGGTGGTGTAGCTGTGGGGCATGCGAACCTATGCCTACAGCAGAGAGATTGGTGAGTGAAAAACGCAGTAGTCACTTACCACGTCTGCTTTCTCTGTAATACGTCCCGCAATGATAATCCAGTCGAGCCCAGGTAACTACGGTTCTGCCTGAGGTGCGCACACTGTGTCACTCAGACCAGTGGTTTACTGAAGAAAGTAGTTCCGAGTATTTGCTTCACGTCTCGTAACGTTCCGTTATTATCTCATAGCGTGGTGCAGGTCACAACTTGTCCACCACAGCGTTTTAGAGTTTTTTGGTTGTGTATTTGCTGAGTTTGATGAGGGAGACCAAGAAATTCCATTAGCCTCTGTAGCGTAGCTGCGCCGCTCGGTACTCGGCTCCGCCGATCTAAAAGCAGCTTGGACCGACAATTAAAGGTAACGAACCTACTGAGCTATGACTAGAGGGATTATGGCAATGGGCCAATTTTCAAAAATGTTGAACTATCCCTTTAAGTATCAGGACTATAAGTATTTCTTGTAAATGAGAGCAGAGTTTTAGCCAAGATATAATACCTGTCTTTTCGTGTGTTATCTTAAAGAGTGAGGACAGAAGGAAATTCATTTTCTTATTTTTTTCAAGATTCTGTTTGTTTATCATCATTTAAAAAACAAGATGAACAGATCTGATATAACATCTGTTTCTTAAGAGATAGAAACAAACTGACCTGCAGACCAGACATACTTAGGGGCACTGTAGTAAGTGTAAAACACTGGATCTCCTCTCCCAGCTCTGCAACTATATCCTGCTGTGTGTGTCTGTCCATGAACAATGTAGGAATCCTGTTCAGTCCCACTGCTGCTGCCAGGCAGCTGCTTAAGTCTATATGAGAAGGAGTTGGAGTTGTCTGATGGAAGAGGAATAAACCTATACCAGTAGAACTTCCATCCTGCAGATGGATCTTCTACTCTGCAGTTCAGAGTTACTGAGGCTCCAGCACTCAGCCATGATGGAGACACAGTGATGACAGGCTGGGGTTCTGTTGGAAAATGATTTTTTAAATGAAAACATGTATTGATAGTGGATCAGATTCATTCTGCACCATCAGTACATAACAATATAAACTTTAAATATAAACATGAACAAAAACAGGCTTTTAATGAGCTGTATAATCTTCACTTTGAAAGAAATGTGATGTGACTTACTGTCTGATACTGTCAGTTTGATGGGATCACTCCAATCTGTTAAAGAATGCTGCGTATGTTTCTTTCTGCCCTTACACCTGTAGTCTCCACTGTGGGATCCAGTCACAGATGTAATACTGTGTTCATTTTGATCTGAAGGTTTTTCTGAACTGGTTGTTCTCCATTCATACTCCCACTCAGTGTCTCCTCCATCTTTGATCTCACATCTGAGAGTGATCCTCTCTCCTCTGTATACTTCAGTCCAGTTTGGCTGCAGAGTCACAACAGCCTTGTTTGGACCTGTTCATGTTCAAGAATTCACAGAAGGGAAACAAAAATGTACAGAAGCCCAGAGGGCCAAGTGAGAATTCTTTTCTTCTGGTGCTTCATTTTCTGAGTTACACTTTTTTTTCTTTTTTCATGTGTAAGACAGCAAAAATGTTCATGATGGAAATTCAGTGTTTCTACTCATGTCCTGAGTCACACACCACACATACAAAGTGCAAAACATGTTTACACCAACATGGCTTATAAATAATTTACACTGTTGCTGCTGAACTCTGTGACAGTAACAATAACTTTACAGAGCTGCTGGATACAGTTAAGAGTGATTATATTACTCATAAATAGAGAATATAGAGAAATAAAGTTAAAGACGTACAGAAATTATGCCAAAGAGCATTGAAACTGTTCTGGAGGTTTGTAGTTTATGATTACTTTGATCATATCAGACACTTTAGTTTGGTTAATAATTTGTCATCACCTGTTAGTAAAGCATTTGACAACTTGTGACTGTTGCAGCTCCCAGAGGTCATAACGAGAAACACAGCATGTGGCAGCAAACACACCACGTCACTGCCCACAATGACTGAGTGAGTGACAGACTGTTGTAAGTGACTGTATCACACAACTATACACAGTGTTGGGCCATGATGATAATAATAGTAATTAAATGATTGTTTTACTTCACCATTGCTTATCCTCTCTGTCCTCTTTTACTGTACCAGCCCTGCTCTCATTGTTTCTTTGATCCTGACTGCAGTGAAGGCTTGTCGAGGCAAAAACTCATCTGGACTCTAGTTTTGGTAAGTCAAGTGTCTGTTGGACAGTAGATACAAAACCAAACAGACATTCTGCACTTCCCCATGAATAGTGAGCTTTATTGTTTTTTTCCTTTTTTTTTGTTTAAACTGTGAACAAGTGGACTCTTTTGTAGTAAAACTCACCTGAGTGGCATTTCTTTTTATTTTATCATGTAATATTCTGTTACAATTTAGGATTAGATTTAATATTTTAATTTCTCACAGTTTGAAAAGCTGTTTCTACACAGCTTCAGTGAACCAAACTAAAGTATCTTTACAGTCACTAAACTTATTCCAGTGTGATGTCAGTGGCATCATGCAGAGCTACACTTTCCAAGTAGCTTCCCTGAACAACTGAGCACTCATCCAGTCATTTCATAATGTGCACTGAGTAAAATGACACATATATGGAAAAACACAGCTGCTAAAACAAGTGATCAAGAGTGATACAGCAGGTGACATACAGGACAAACATAATCAGTAAATACAGAAAAGATAACTAGTCACCTTCAGCATGTCCGTACAGGAGTGTATTCAGCACTAAAATAAAGATTAAAACTTCATTAGACCAGAATCAAATACAAAATCCAGCTGGAGTTTCATCAGTGACAACTATTGTTTATCAATCAACAGTATCACACAGTTCTGTGATGATACAGAGCTACAGAGGTGGGAAACACATTTAAAAACCTCTTTAATATATAAAGGCCTGGTAAATAATCAATACATGTAATTCCACAGCTATATACATAATACTTGTGATCATATACTGTACATGCATTGTCCAGGTACATGTGCACTAGGGATGTAACGGTTAGGTGTCAGGGTAAACTATAGTAAAATTCCTGACAGTGAAGATTACCGTTTAAGTTTGAAATACCATGATAACCGCTGCGATCGATAACCGCCACGGTCGATAACCGCCACGGTCGATAACGGCAGCCCTATCTGCAGGAGCTGCGAGAAGGAAGTTGCTGTGAAGGGCGGCAACCAGCTCAATCCAATTCAAGCGACCTTCACCCTCAACTGTTTAGCAAATGCAAGGTAAGTTAACCTTAAGCTTGGGTGCAAGATATATGTGCATTTTGAGTTTTCTCTGTCTAATTTGCTGTTGTCACTAATGTTAACTGACCAGATAGTGGTATAACTGAGGGAAGTTGATCTGTGATTTGGCACATTATCTGAACCGCTTTTTAATTGTAGGTTTCACTTTTTAAAGTCGACCTAATAATTCCCCAAATATTGATGCAGAGCTGCACTGAGGAGGATTTGAGACAAACATGTAAATACAAACTTACCGAGATGACTATCTTTCATCTCAGCTCCGTTCACCGGAGCAGCGTCTACTTGAGCCCAACCATTTTATTGGTGGGTCGATATTATCGGCCGATATTAGGCCTTTTTAAACTATCCAGGGTTTCCCCCAGAAAACTTGTTAAGCCCGGTGGTATGTTGGAAGGGCGGCCCACCGCCAGCGAAGCATTTTTGTTTTGTGACAGGGGCCTGACACAGGCCAGCAACTGACTGGTGGCAGTGACCTGTAGGTAACAGATTCATGATGTAGTTGAGTTAAGAGTGGTTCCATGCTGCCTTACATTAAATCAGTGTTAAAAGTTCATTTGTGGGCAATTTTGTGCTTTAGGAGCGAGTAAAGGCATTTAAAACCACCAATTATGGCTTCATGCTCCATAATATATAATGAAGCATGAAATATATTCACTGGCTCGAATGCTGCAGCGATTGACAAGCCTACAACATGACACCAGTGCAAGCTAACTATCGGATATTTCATAATAGATATTTCATTATAATCAGTGACATTTGAAACAATGTGGCATTGTTGCCATATTGATGCTGGTGTGATGGTGGACCCAACACGAGAGTTTAGTACTTCTTGCCTATAAGTAGTGCAAAAGCTTCAATAAAAGCTCTATGGCTTGTGTTCATGTCAGGAACCTGAGACAGTGCAACATGTTGTGATTTATTGTATAAACTATGACCGCCGAAGACAAGATCTACTCAGAGAATTGCAAGAAATTGGCTTGGAAGATGTATCTCTGAAAAGTATTTTAGAAGTAGGGTCAAGCAGGAGGGGAAAATGCTGTTTTTTCAAATTTTTAAAAGACGATGGTCTGTAGGGGTCTGCAAAGCAGCCGGTATTTGTATCTGTATTTGTATTTGTTGAGGGGGGGAAAAGTATTTGTATTTGTGTTTGTATGTGAGTAAAATTCAAAATAGGCGTAAAAATCCAGTTTTTTTGCATCACACTCAGTGACGGACTGGGAACAAAAAAACGGCCCTGGCATTTTCACCCACCAGCGGCCCTAGTAAGGGGGGTGCGCGCGCGCAAACGCAATTTTTGACGCACGTAAAGAACAGGCCTTTTTGATAACCCTGGTGATGGTAAACGTAAATTCCCGAGCTATAAACAACTACACCCCAATACATAAGACACATTAATAAATCATAAGAGCCAGTTGCTCCATAATACAAACGTGTCTTACCGTCACGCAGTCATCCATGTCTACCTCTTCATCCTCCTCTTGTTCATCCTCACTGTCCTGTCTTTCTCCCTGGTGTGCTGGTGCTAACAGTATTAGCACTAGTGTAAGCTGAAGCTGCACTTGATTTCAAAAACAAATCAGTCGGTTTGCAGCATTTTTCACCGTCAACCAACAGTGCTCTCTGAGATTTCTCTCTTTTTCTCCGCTCCCACCTTGTGTCCCTTGATACCACAATTAATTTTTTTTGCTAGCTTAAACTCAGTCAACTTCCAACTTCCAACCTCCAACTTCTAACAACCACACTCCACTTGAGTCAGGCTTGAATTTCCCAGAAGGCATTGCTTCATTTTAACTTTTGCAAACAACTTTTCAAATAAAAAATGCAGGCAGATTTGTTTTATTTCAAACCATGCACGTTTTTGAACATCTGAATAACACATTTCGCTACAAAACAATGCAGACTAGAGTGCTCACATTGCTCAATGGCCAGTCCGTCCCTGATCACACTTCTTATTTACGTTATAGTATAGAAAGTATTCTTTAATTATCCATTATAATAATTATGGATATAGAAAATACTTGTTGATGTTTTTCCATAAATCCAGCAATGAACATGTAACAAGGAACATCATTAAAAAGAAAATAATAAATAATAAACAACACAATTCGACACAGCTACACAAGCCTTGTTTTTACCTTTTTAATCGAACGTTAACATTACTCTGTCAACAGCCTATTACCGAGCTAACAGAGCTACGTAAACAGAGCAAACATGAGAGCACCCGACTGCAGACGTCAGTACTAATGCAGCGTAATGGAATAATCTCCCGATCAAACTCCGCTTCCCGAAAGTTATAAACTGCCCCCAGTTAAGGTACAACAATCTATTCAACAAAAATAGTGATGCAGTTAAGTCTTTTTTCGCTCAGCCGAGCCTTCTCTGTTGCTGTGTGGGGCAGCCTGTGTCAGTCACCTCTTTTACTCCCCCCGTCTCCTACTGAACGTCACGCACTCACTCATCCGGGCATGCACTGCGGTCTCATGAGGAAATGCAGCTTTTTGATATAATGTTTTTCTTCTTCCCGAATACAAATATTTTTAAAGTATTTGTTCTAAGTAAGTATTCGTAAAAAACACGTTTTCTGTGCCTTTTCGAATACCGCATTCGGGTTCGGCTCCACCCCTACTGGTCTATGTGGTAGGATATTGTGCACTAAGGTGCTAATCCCATAGATGGCAGCAAAGCAACTTTGGGATGCCGGCTGCCGTAAAACCCAGAAGAAGAAGAAGAAGAAGGAGAAGAAGAAGAAGAAGAAGAAGACAGAGAAGAAGAAGACGACTTTAAAATTAACTTTATTTATCATTGATTTTTTCTCAAAACCAAAAGTGCATCGGCAGCAGTTAACAATGAAGAAAGAAAGAAAGAAAGAAAGAAAGAAAGAAAGAAAGACATAAACATGAAACACAAAACAAACAAATCAACAAACCACAACATTTTTTTGAATTTTTAGATTTTTTGAGATTTATTCTGCGCACAGAACAGACAGCCCCTCCCATGACCAGGGTCCAGGTGTGCAATGTGTCTGTTCGTAGCTATTGCTCTGTGTATAATCCTCCACTACAGATCAGATGAACGCTTTTCTACAGGCAGCTTATACAAGGACCTCCAGCTGTCTGTCTGGGACTTATCCTGGTCAAACAACTTGGTCCACTTTGACACCTTCACTCCAACCAGGGAGTTCAGACAACACATCTTCACACACAGCTGGTACAGTGGCTTCTTCTGCACAAATTTTCCAAGCCATGGAGTAACAAAGGTTAAGAGCTTATCCCTCTCCTCCTGCCACTCCCCTACAACAGGAGTGACAGTTTGAGCCAAAAAGCTGCAAATACCTCCATCCTCCCGATGTTCACCACAGGTTTGATTTTCAACGTAGGTCCTCATAGGCCCTGGCAGGGAGGCACACACCTCCTTTACCATTCTTTCCAGGACCCTGGAGGACCTGATGCCCATCTCCCGAGCCGATCCCTAAAGAGATGTTTCTGCACTGTGTAGCAGATGTCCCAGTTTGGCACAGCCAGCTCTCCGCAGAGCACAACACAGACTGGAGGAGGACAGTGTCTGAGATGTTACAAAGTTGTTATGCAGCAGGGGTTCCTCCAGGAGCAACTTGCCAGGTGAGGCAGAGGTGTCCCTGGTGTACTTCCATACTTCCAGGACAGATGTGTGGAAGGATGACAGGCCAGTAAGGTCCACTTCATCCAGCCAGACCAGGAATAGCAGTTTGTAATATTCCAGTTGGCTTACCCTTTGCAGAAGCTGCTCTGCAGTCTCCTGCCACCGCAGACCACATTGATACAATAGCTTCTGATCAGTCTGCAGTCGGTATCCCGCATTTTTATGACCCTGTCTGTGACATTTCAATCCTTGCTGCATTCCCTATACTCATCCACATTTCAATATGTTCTGAATAACTATTAACAACAATTTCATCTTTTTAATTTTGTCAGATTCCCAAATTCCCTAAGAAGGCCATACAATAGATCTTTCCCATGTTATTGTCAAGTCCAAATGAAGTTTATTACTTAATGAATTTGGGGTTGAAAAGAAACCAGCCCCCACCTTTGCGATAGGCACAGACTTGCATATCATGATCCTCTTTGTGTGTAATGCTTGTGTTATTTACCAGTTAATGTTTTATGCCTTAATCATGTTTTTAATGTTTTCATTCTTGGATCATAACCATGTTACATCTTTTAACGAAGACAAAAACTAGACTTTTAAGATGGTTAAGTTTTTTGGGAAGTTAAAACACGATTTCGAAACATTAAGGCAATAGTTTAGTTAAATTAAAGTGTTGTGGGTTGAAACTCCGAACACAGAAGGAGTACTGTCAGCCAGCCCCACCCCTGTTTTCAGTCTGTCTGCTGTAGCTCATAAAAAGCTCTTCGGTCTGACTTCGGTCTGACCTTGGGTCCTGACTTCGGTCATGACTTTGGGTCACTTCTTTCTGTTACTACACTTCTCTCCTCTCTGTTTCACCCTCGGTCTGACCTTGGGTCCTGACTTCGGTCATGACGTCGGTCACTGCTATTCTTTCACTACAATTCTCTGTCTTCTTCTCCTTCTCTCTTCCCTCCTCTTCACTTATTTGCTTTTAATTCTTCTGATTCTTCTTTTGATTTTTAATTGATTTCAATATAACTTTAAAGTATCACTGCCTGATCCAGAAGAAGTTGAATTAGTGAAAGGATCAGAACTTGAGAACCACCTTGAAACATCAAGAAAAAGTCTTTTTCAAGACTGTGATCATCTGATGAAGAACGTTGCAGTCCATCGTCTGCCTCAGAAGCCGTGCAAGGAGTCTCCACAAAAGAGACTTTGTGTGCACCCAGCCGAGATCGACTCTGCCCCCAGCGCTCCCAAGGCGGAAAACCCGCTGGGCCTCCAGACCAAGAGTTCCTTAACAGAGTACCGGCCTTCCTTCTGGCTACTGGACCGACGCACCGTGCCATGGTCCAACCCAGAACTCTTAAAGAGACCAAGCTTCAGTGCCTCCTGACGCCCAAACAAAACAGGCTGGACGTCTTCATACAGCTGGATCCACACACATGAGAATGAGTGGTGTCTAAAGTTCTGACTTCTGTCTAAAGTTCTGACTTCTATATTATGAACTTAAGAAAGTTGAGGTTAGGGTCTCGTTAGTATTAAAAGATTACTCCCGTAATATTTAATGTATAAAAACCAGACCCTTTAACTTTACCATCTACCGATGGTCACATAACTTTATTACTTTGCTTATTACATTCTTTACATTTTCTGTTATCTGTTGTTCGTCTAAAATTGTCAGTTCATTTATGTTACCCCAAATTATTTAGTCAATAAACATATATAATAATTTGTTTTTGTCTGGAACTTAATTTTAATGTGGAGAACCGATGGATACGTGCAAAGAATTCACTGCTTCAGAATATTGAGATTGAATTGATTTGAAATTGATGTCCAAGTCAAACTTGTACAGTTAGATGTTTGGCCTATTCCAGTAAATCAAACAACGGAGGTGGTGCCCCATCTACGAGTGTAAAATGAATCACCAGTGATTAATGACCTTTATCATCAAGCAGTGATAATCCCCTACATTTATATCTATGGGGCCGTCCATGTGAGGCCCGCATAGTCTCCTACACAGATGTCTATTACATCCCTTAGCAGGAAGAGGTTGTCCATCAGCGTTCTTCCTGGGATGCAGTAGCTCTGGTCCATGTGCACCAACAGTTTAATGTTTAGTCTGAGTCTGTCGGACAGAGCCCTGGAAAGTATTTTATAGTCTGAGCACAGAAGTGCCACAGGCCTCCAGTTTTTTAGTGATGCCAAATCTCCTCACTGCTTTTCCCACTGGGCAATAGCTCAGCCTCCATCACCTCACCCTCCGCAGCCCCAGCACCCTCCCGGTCACCCACAACGGGCAGCTGGCAGAGCACCAGCGCTCCCAGCATTAGCCGCACCGGCCGCAGCAGCCAGAGCTGCAACAGCTGTGCAGTGCTGACCCCGATCTGCCGGTGCGGAAACAATACCCGCTTGTGTCCAACATCATCACACTCAACACACTTCATGAGCCCTGCGCTGCCATACACGATATAGAACCCGTCACTGTGTTTAATTCTGAATGACATATCCAGACTCTGTATCTCCAAAAACATGAATACCTGTCTTCTCAGAGACATCACATGTTGTAGTTTCGGGTCCTTGATACCCAGACCCACTGTTTCAAACCCGCTGGCGAACTTTCCAAGCTCCCTCTCCAGCACTTCATTCGAGGTGACGGGGGGACACTGGACACGGTGACTCTGGTGGATGGTACCGCCAGAGGAGACACCTGCACAAACATTTCCTCGATAGTCACCCCGCTCTCCACCAACATATGAGCACACTGCCCATCCTTCAAGAACACCACCACAGCCCTTATTAATTCTGGAGGCATATACGAGCTGATCATGCACGACCACTTCTCCCACAGCCAGCAGCACCGCCTCAAGCAGCACCACCTCCACCAGCACCCTGGGCCTGGGGACCAACCTCACGCCATGTTGGAGGGACAGAGACGGTGTCTCGGTGGACGCCATCTCGCCCACCTCAACGCTGATTTTCGGCTCGATTTCAAACATTTAAACCACTAAACAATCAGATCTTATCTGGCATGCAAACGGAAGGAAAGAAATAAAAAAAGATTTCGGATGAAGAAAGAAAGGTAGAAAACTTTGAAAACTCTCCGCCGACCTCCCTTTGTGCAGAGGCAGGAGAAGAAGACGAAGATGAAGAACACGGAAGAAGAAAACGATGGAAGAAGAAGAAGACGGAGGAGGAAGAAGAAGAAGAAGAAGACGAAGGAGGAAGAAGAAGGAGACGGAGGAGGAGGAAGAAGACGAAGAAGGAAGAAGAAGTAGAAGAAGGAGGAGGAGGAAGAAGAAGAACAACAACAACTCTGATCGAGGTTCCCTGTGTTGCCCGCTGGCTGCGACAGCCTTGGCAAAACATACCTAAAACCGAAACTTTGACTTGATTAAAACAGCTACCGTCAGAGCTTATCTAACGTTGAATTTAATAGCAGTGTTTTTACGACTAAACCACTATGAAATTAGCGCACTGATTATTGTTAATATTTTCACATATTGCAAAACTAACAATATGAAACTTACCATAATTGGTCAGGTACAGTCACTCGCTGTACAAACTAATTTTGATTAAATCCACTGGTTCTAAGTTTCCCATCGCGGCACGGAGAAGGCTGCTCTGCCACTGCAGCGGACGATAAGCTACCATCCATGCTAGCTGCCTCTTCGACCCGACAAATGACATCGCGCTGCTGCCAGTGAACCAGCGGGTTCAACGTCTCCGCCTTTGTTCATGTTAACCATAAGATGTTGCCATTTAAATTAATTAACAATGCTTAGCCTGGGCGTGGGAAATTTTATCCTGACGGACTGGGTCGGTATCTACATTTATAATGGCCAATAAATGAATATTTTTAAAAATCAAAAGAAAGAAAACTGATGAAACACCTTCCAACCATGTTATGAGTGTTGGCGTGTGAGGGCACTCTATGCCATCTAATTGATGTACAGTACAGCCAGTCTAGATCTCCTCTTGTACAGGTCATGTATCACAGGTCACCATGCATGTACAAACGAGCTAAGGCCCCACCAGCAACGGCAGAGCAGCGACCATCCAACATCGCCGCAAGCCGAGGGAAACCACAGCAGCAGTGGAGAGCGACAAAGGAGCCAGGTGGTAAATAACCCCAAGGTTGTGGTGGAAGGAGGACCAACGGAGCGATGATGGACATCCCACAGAGTATTGAGTATGTCTGTTTGAAAGTTAGTGTTGCTAGGCTAACAGCTAATCAGCGGGGCTAACAGCTGATCGGTGGAGAAAGGTGAGTCCACGGAGCCAATTGTTCAGGTGTGTGGTGTTCAAAGTTAGTCGCACAGCCCTAGAGCTTGTAGGGACAACTTGGCTTTCTTTTTCCAAGAGAAAAAAATCAGATTTGCTAAAGCTTGAGAAGCGGCAATATTCACACCAGCGTCCTTGGGCATCCAGGTTGCCATGGTGATGGTATGATATTTTTCAGGCATTCAAAACTTTATGGAGAAAACCACCCGCTCCCGGTGAGTAAACTGTGTGCAACATTGTTTGTTACCTATGTGCATTACTGCTGTCAATTTTTATATGCAATACCAAGGGTTACATTACTCTCTTAATATCAGTAATGCATTGTGTTATAAAAAAGTATACTCAGTGTATATATAAATAAATTGATGTATAATATTTTTTATGTAGGTGGATCATTTTGACCTGGCAATTTTAAAAGTAGCTTGCAAGCTAAAAAAGTGTGTGCACCCTGCTCTACAGCGTCCCTGTTGGTTACACTGGTGTTTAGAACGCAACAAACCCTATAATATATTTTGATGTTCCTCTGTTCTGTTGTGACAATAAAACAAACAAGTTTATTTTTAAATTGCATTATCATATTATTTCAGTGAGGACTCAAATAACTACAAATGACTAATGATTTGGAAATCTGTTTATGTTTTGTTACACATTTCTGGATCTTTAAAAAATATATATCTGCCGATATATGGGAATCAGATTTATAAATCACCAAATATTTGTATCAGTATCGGCCTTAAAAATCCTTTATCGGACGGGCACTTGTGTCTACCTGTGGCTCGGCAGCCATTTGACCAATCACATTGACCGAGTCCATAGACAACAGACAAGCAAGCATACAGAGAGACAGACAGCATATATATATATATATATATATATATATATATATATATATATATATATATATGTATATATATATATATATATATATATACATATATATATATATATATAAAATCAGTGTATTTTCAACATTTTAAAAATACCCCGGTATACCGATAACCAAGGTAATTTTGGTCACTATTAGCCGGTGTGAAACTTTCAGTACATCCCTAGTGTGCACAAACTAGTGCGTAAGTAACTTGTTGAGTAATAAACTTAACATAAGCCTCCAATCTGAACCAAGACAAACAGCAACACAGTTCATATCTACACAGCTACTACACTGATATAAATACTGACAATCACATAGAAAGTCACAGATGTACTCACAGAATAACCTGAGCGCACCGAGCAGAGCGTGACCCATCTTCACATCCAGCACCGACACCGTCACTCTGGTTCTGATCAAACTTCCTACTTTTTATTGATAAAAAGGCAGCGGCGAAAAAAGATAAGTTACATTTCTTAGAAATGTGAGGGCAGAGATTTTTATCAGCTTCTTCCTCAGAGTGTCTGTGTGACTCTGTTCTTACTTCACTTTAACATGAAGCTCAGTGGTTCTGACCGCACAAGATGTTGACAAGATAACATTTCCTAGCAACTGTGAATAAATCATGAGCTAAAGGTTTGTTCCTCATCTTTATCTCACTTACAAGAAACAAGATCATTGGATTCAATTGTATTACATCACAACAACATTTTGTCAGCTAATCTGTTATGCAATCCAACAGTTCTTCTAGTGAATGATGAGAGACAAAGAAACAGAGGGGAGCTGTGAGAGACGGCTTTCTGCTCTCTCCATGCTCACTTCTGTTCATAAAAACGGTTTTTATCTGAGCTGAGTAACTTCCTGTGGGTGAAGTTGGGACACAACCACCTTAAAGTGAAGACATGCAAAGGTTTCTAGCTGGTTACTAAAATGTAAAATTAAAGTGGCATGGACATTAATTACTGCACATACATGAAACACATTATTAATCACATCAGACTAGTGTTGTCATGATACCAAAATGATGACTTCGGTACGATACCTGCCTAAAAGATCTTGATACCGATACTGAAATGATACCACGGTGGAAAACTAAACATCATCAAAAGTAATGGTATAAAATATAAGATGACAGAATGTGGAACTTAAAATGATTTACTACTTTTTGTTAATTAAAACACTAAACTTAAAAAGTCAAAATAAAAATATCTATTTTTGTAAAAGCTGCTGAGCTTTATAGCTTCTGTATCCAAGAAGACAACTGTCTTCTTGTTTTGTTCATTTGTCTTGCTCTCAGAGAATATTAAATAACCTGATTTTCCCAATAAAAGCTCAGTGCTTGCAGTAGCACATCAACAGCATTAACAACAGCACATTAACTACAATTTTATTCACCATAAACAAACTACATTAGTGCACTAAAGTACAACGCAAATGACCCAGACCTGGTGGAGGTCTGTGCTCTAATCAGACCTCTTTATAATAATATAAATCACAATATATATCATAAATTATTGACAAAAATGTACATGCAATGATTATATTACTAGTACTGCTTGACTTAAAATAAAATTATAAAATATAAGTGGTGTTGTTGATCAGCATACTTGTGAACACCAGCGCATGTTGTGGTATTGTTCATGTTACTAGTGTGAACGTTGTGTTTGCATACAGAGATGTGTGGAACCACATCGGACTGTTAAACACTTACCGCTGACTGTTCGCTTGACTTCCATCAGGAGGATGTTTAACATTATCTATCGCCAACCTGCAGCTCTTTGAAATCTATGAACAAGTCAGCATGTCTGTCAGCTGAGAGCGGCATGAGTGCTCCTGCTGACCGTCCTAGGCTTGCTGAAAAAGCAGACGCATGGATGTTGCCGACAGTAAGGGCAAGCCCACAGATACCACAAAGCCTGTCTGTAAACGATGCTTTAAATCCGTAATGACCAAGAGAACCAACACACCTGTCTCGCTCTGTGACTGTCTGTCACTGTGAAACCACGGCCACTCTGTCTGCAGGCAGTGAGGAAGCAGAGAGAAGCTGCACACAGACACGCTGCCCAGCTGTCGCACAAAGTTGTAACAATACTAATAAAATGTTAAAAAGTATTGTTCTTAATGCCTGGGTACCGCAGTACCTTTCTAGTATCGGTTTACCGTGCAACACTAGTGCAGACCATATACTAACATTTTATTTCAGGTATGTCAGGCGTGTTTGTTGTTTGAGTTTGAGAATAGACAGACTATAAGAGAAGACCGACTACGACGTACTATTAACTATTTATTCAGAATTGTTTAATTAAGCAAAAGCAATAGCTCGGTAGACCAAGGACCTTTTCTGTTTGAAAAATTCAGGCAGCAAAGCTGTTAACTGCAACCAATCGCCCAGAAAAAGATGCACAATTTCAGTTTACAATGCATTATATCACTTCAGTTGAAACAAATGTGAATTGTCATTGGTCTAACAAATAGAAAAGATGAATCGCTTTAGTTGGTCCAGTATCGAAAAAAGTTGGAGAGGAGCTGTGGTTTAGAGTTTAGCCCTCCCGTGGGGGGGCAAACTGGTCCCACTTTCTTGGCACATGAAACCTGATCCCCTGGAGACATCACCCTGTTGGGGGAAAAATAAAGAGAGAGAGAAAGAAAGAGAGAGCCCTTGTCCTGTCTTCGAGCCCTTCTGCACTTGCTTTATTGTTATGGCTACCTCCCCAGAGGAAAACTTTACTGCTCAAAGCTTGCTCCGTTATGTCCATGGCGCCGTAAAGAAGCTCAATGAGAGTTCTCATTTCAGTCTCATTGTAGTCTTTTTTGGTCTCAAACATTTCTCATTTGTTTCTCCTAAAATTCCTTAGGAGCCATAGGTGAGACTTGAGACTTTACCACTTAAACCTTGCTCCTTTCCAGCACTGAGGAGACATTCTGAAACTTCATTGAGAGCTTGATGAGATCTCTTTTGAAACTTACAGGGAGCTCAAGTTGAGATTTTCTGCACCTGTTTCTCAGGAGAAACAATTGAGAAACAGGAAAAATCAGCCACAGCCTCACTTTGGTCTCACAGAGATCTCATAGTTGTCTAAGAGAAATGAATGAGACACTACTGAGATCTCTTTTCCAACTTTCGTTTCCTCTGGGTCTCTATCTCTGGCCTTGAGGCCTCTGCAGTGAATGTGTCAAAATGTGTATGAATGTAGTGAATGTGTTCTCTCACACCCTGGCTTTGCTCTCCTATGTATTAGCCCTTTATAAAAAGGGCGCTTCTGACATATCTCATTTGTCATCAGGATATGTACAATTCTTTTAATAATGTTTGGCAATGAGCGTGCATAGCCTTGCCTTGGCATTGTAAGGACAATCAGTATTGCATCATAGTAATTGAGTCATGGTGTGGCAGACCTCACATTCCAATGGGAAATGAGTGATGTGCAGGTTTTATGGGCACACACTATTTATATAACATATACATATGTTCAGTGGCCAACAGAACAGGCAATACTTTGGGGGGTCATAATGAAAATTTTTGAATCCTAATCCAATCCACACTGCCTGTGTTCTGTTGTGGGCCTGTGTTATGTGTGCACTATGGCATCCATACAATCTTCTTTAAAATACTACATCAGCAAATACTCACCAGAGTAAAACAGCTGTTTTGTTGTGTGGCTTCAGAAAATCAAAGTGGTGTTTTATGCAGTTAAAGAATTAAATTTGACCAACTAGAAAAGATCGTCAGACGGGTGTCTTTAGATATAAAGCTAAAAAGGCAGAGTTTTATATTAGCTATCAATGTTTCATAACTTTTAACCTGTAAGACGTGACTTGTCCTGTGAGCTGCAGCCTGATAAGATGGAGTAAAGATATCTGTACACTGAGATGACTTTTTTGCCTCATGTTACTACAATGACTCCAGATATCAAATACGATCATCATGAGGGAAATTAAACATCATGAACATAATACTAAAATAAACTGCAGCGTGTCTTAGTGTGAGAAGAACACATGAAGCCAGTTCTCATCAGCATGACTGACGTATGTTTCCAGTTAAACTTCACACTTATAGATGTGATGCTGTGATAGACAGAGTTAGACAGGGTCATCTTTCACACCCCAGAGGTGCAGTGGCGCCCCCAGAACATTTTCATTGGGGGGGCCAGATGGGGCCAGTGAAAATCCTGGGGTGGCACACCAAAATGGTCCTTCTTGTGGCAACTCAGATTCAGCTCCAGTCTGTGGCTGCGTATTGCATTCCCCTGGACTCTTTTGCATTAAAGACAATATGCATCCAACACATTTACCTCAAGTTTGAGAAACACACAAACATTTCAGAAAAACACAAAAATCTTGTTGTTTCTTCTTCTGCTTCTTGCGCTGACTTCCCGTCAGACTGCACACCTTTCAGCACATTAGCACACAGGTGGAGGTTTAAGTTACAGTTCCCTATTGAGCCAGCACCTTAGTCAGTCAGGGAAATTGGTGGGAGCACTGGGGGGGCCAGTGGGGAGGCCAGCAATTTTCCAGGGGGTGGCCATGGCCCCCCCTGGGGGCGCCACTGCAGAGGTGTTTTTTCCTCTTGTAGTAGAAGTTGAGTCGAGTAAAGCAGGGTGACATTACCAGCTGCAAAAGCATCAAAGAACATAAAAAGTTTAAAATCAGATCACAATTACTTAGAGAGTACTACAACTTTATGAGAATGAGGCTCTCAGGTAACCTTGACTTGGCATCCTGGGACTCAACTACAGCCGCCCTCGTCTCGGAGGTAAAAAGGAGCACATGCATTGTGTTGGTATCAGTCAGTGTGGTTTGGCGCCCCCTGTGGTGATCTGTGGAAGAAGCTTTTATTTCACCTGCACAGTGACTGGGATCTATCAAGTACACTGACTGACTCAGCATGTTTACATGCACAGCTTAGTCCTATTACGGCCATAGTTCGACTATGCTACTCATTCAGACAACTGTTGAGACGAACTTTTATTTGGTGTCGAGTTTATATAAAAATATGTAACATTTATATATCAAAATGTCTAAAATGACCTTTTTCATATACTTTGTTGAGTTTTGTTCTTATATTATCTTAAATGTTCTAAACAATATTAAACCCCCTCAAATGGTTTCACTTATTCTTCTGACTTTTATTTTGAAACTACCTCTGGTGCCAGTTTAGTAAAAAACATAAAGAAATGCAAATGAGATATAAAACAGTTCCACAGTATGAAGCGTCATGTTGATACAGGAAGATAACTGACATGCAGGACAACATTTGTCTGAATGGGCTTGACTCTAATTCACATGATGAACAGTGAGTAGTGACACAAAGAGGAAGAGACTTTTCAAATTAAAGTAACTCAAGTTGTACTCCTTTTGTTCCCTCTAAATCTATGAGGAACACTGCTGACAGCTTATTGATGGAACAAGTTTATTGATGCAGAAAATGGTCAACCACCTTTTAAAAATACATTTATACATATAAAAACATGAAATATAGAGAATATCAAGCATTTATAAAATGACAGAAGAAGCTTGTATGTTAACAGGATGTTTTTTACATAAAATACATTAAGTGTTATAAATGTTTAACTCTTTTTAATCAGAAGCTACAAAAGAAGCTGACTTTAAAGTGGCACTATCACCTCGTACCGAGTGTCCACACATAATATTTGTTCTCTGCAACAACAAACAACAACAAAGGTGTCAGAACATACCGGACGTAAACAACCAAACATTTAATGATTTTATGTGATGATCTAAACTCTTTATACCAAATAAAACAGAAGATTAAAACCATATGATACAGTTATTTTCAATGAGCTGCTGTTAGATTAACTTTACAAAATGCTGTGTGTTATTAGTTCAGCACAGCTGCACACAGTGATCACAGAGAAGCTGTCAAAGAACAGATGGGGTTCTTCATGTTGTCGTCCGTTCTGTTTGTTTAGTTTATACAGATTTCTTTATTGAGCTGAAAGAAACAGAAAGTCAACAAAAAGATTCAGGTCGACGTCACGATCAACATGTTTTATCACATTTCACTCTCTCTCTCTCCTCCCCTCTCTCCACTCTCTCTTTCTCTGCCAATAAAGAACTCCCTCTCAGAGTTTTTACAATCAATCAAAGAATATGTGAGATTATTGCAGTGTTTCCCCTACCATTGTACAGGCCTGACGGGCCGCCAGGCCAAAAAAAAAAAATCAACATGTCAAAAATAAGCCACCTATCAATTCATTCACAAATCAATAATCATTACATTAGGAACGCCTCTGTGCAGCGCAACGCGAGTCAACCTGCTTCGTTGCCTAGTAACGATGCGAGTACCGCTGCTGAGAGCGCGGGCATATATTCTGGGATGTTTAAGGTTTGTTAGCTAACCAACTATGGCGCCGCCGAAGAAAAGAAAAAATATCGCGGGTGACAGACAACTTAATATAAAGAAAATTTTCTGCCGGACTCCGGAGCCAAGGAAAATAGATGAAGGGAGAGTAACAGAGGCAACTCCAGAAAAAATGACAGGTGCACGTGAGACAGAAGAAAGGGGGGCAGATTGCAGTGGAGAGGGGGGCTGCTCGAGGACCGTTACTGCCCCTGACACCAGTCAGACTGCCGACCCCCGTCCGACAGGTGACCGCGGGTCCGGACCAGCTAGTAACGTTGACCCAGCAAAAAAAAAATACAGCTAAACACAGAACATCTGGCTGGGATCCCGAATGGCTTGATAACCATAACTACAGCCCTTGGTTGTACCACACTCCCCATGGTGAGTTTACAAGTTGTTGTTTAGCTTATATTTTTGTTCTGATCAAGGAGCTTCTCTCTCTCTCTTTTTTTTCTTTGGTGAGCAATAATGATGAAAATAACACAGACATTAGGCTAGTTTTCCCAGGCATTGTCAAAAGTATGTAACTCTGTTATAATAAAATGAATAAAAAACGTGTTTGTTAAAAAAGATATTTATAACTGATAGAATCTTGTAGGGATGTTTTGTTGCTTATGCGGTCAGCATAAGCAGCCCGTTAAAAGACGACCATCCCAGAGGGTTTTCATTGAAAAGATGTGCTTGATGCTCATATGGGTTCAGACCACCACGCTGCAGCCTTTCAGGCCCATGCAACTTTAATTAAAGGTTAGATTAAGCCTAATGATTTCATTTAAGTGATATCATTCAACTATACACCATCCCACGCGTCTCATCTGTTCAGGGTTTTTTCGGTGGGTACCACCAGGCTTGAAAAAAATTCTGGGGGGAAACACTGTATTGGATTAATCTTACAGGATTGATCAGTGAATCACTGACAGTTAACAGTCTTATTCTAGTATCTAGGTCCATGGTGAATAAAAGGTATAAATTGTACCATGTTTAGCTTCTTGACGGCCTCTGATTGTGTCATAGAGACAAACATCACCTACAGAGAAATGAAAATTAAGACAAGGTGAGTTTAATCACTTTAACCGTAACAACTAATGAATCATGTGAGACCTCAGATTCTTTGGATCATTTAAAATGTGTTTATAGGCTCAAAAAGACTGAGACCACGAAACATTTCTATTATGCAAGTGATAAAATGAGCTTAACAGTTTGAGGGTATGGTTAAGGTTAATAATTATTGATTTGGAGCAAATAAGGGCCGAACAGTCCATGTAGGTGATAACCTGGGGGATACACAGTCCATGAATCCTCCGAACAGGGAAGGTGTTCAAACAGTCCATGTGTGTTCCTAATAACGTGGGGCAGGTTGAATAATCCACATGTCCTTGATGAAAAGAAAAAGTTGTCCATATAGTTCAATTGGCTGTTGAACCAGAAACCGATCTTCCCGTGTAGAGCAGGTCTCATCTTTCCCAACCTGGACGTCGTGTCGCAGGCAGGAGTTAGCAGGCTACACAGCATTGTAGCTGTTCTGCAGCTGGGCAAGCCGTTCTTGATGCGCTTGATGAGTGGCGCTATTTGTCCATGCACCTCTGGTAGGGTGCGTTGCAGCTTTCCAGCTGGGTCATTGACATAGCTCATTAGCTCTTGTATTTTCTCATCACAGGTGCTAATGTCATAGCTATTAAGGTCGCCTCTCTCTTTTAAGAAGAGGCAAAGGAGACCAGCGATCACATCCTGCAGGGCTGTCGTCTGACTCATAAGGAGCTCCGGCTCCTGTCACACTGGGGTCTCCCTTTACTCATTCTACTGAAGTAGTGGGGACAGCCAGTGGGTTCAATATCTACAGGTGAGAGGCTTAACCTGTGACCTACAATCCTACTTGTTAGTAGGTGTTATGCTAATTACTCTCATGCAACCTATCCTGTTAGAATGTTAATGAGGTGGTTTCGACACCTCTGGAGATATAATAGCTAAGTTGTGTTAGTGAACGCAGAATCTAAATAGCATGCAAGCTATTTAGGGTTGAAAGAAAAACTAACCAATAGTTGACTACAACAATCTACAAACCACAATTGAAGATTTGGCACGTTGTGAGTGCTGAATCTGCAATAGATCTGGTTAAAGATGTCTTCACACGGGGCACCATTGTTGGGAGGTGAGGGTAGGCCAGGTGTGGTTATTAGAAATGAATAAATATTGATAATATTCAAATTAAAATAAAAAAAAAAAGATACAATAATTAAAAATGGGGCACCACCCTGGAATCAGTGGCCAATAACCAGACCAAATTGTCTGGTCTTGGAGTTGCTTCTTCAATAATCCAACTCGCTTCCTCAGCGAGGATTAAAGGCGGTTGCAGTTTCCTGCGTTGGTGTTAAAACAGCGTAGTCGACATGGGCATTGAGAAAGCGGCAAAGCAGGCATTATCTGAGGGAAAAATCCTCCTTCTGCAGGCAGTGAAAGTGGGTGGTTGTACAGCTACTTATTCTGGATCCGGAGAGTGTTTGGTAACACAGGGCAGTTTGACTCATCCAGCGAGATGAAACACTGCAGCCTTTGGCTGTTAAATCCAGACGTCTGGTTGCTCCCTTTGAGTAACAGTTTGCGCTGATGAAAGCCAAAGCTGCCAACAACACAACGACTGGCGTTAAAAATGGGCAATCAGTTGCTCTTTTTTTCTCCGTTCACCCGGTCACTGCAGAACTAACGATGCATTCAGGTGCACTCTCAGGCTGTTTCACAGTTCACATTGTTACATGCACTGCCCCTTTAGAAACCTTGAGTCTGGAAATGATTTGATGCTCAGGCTCACACTTTCTGAGCACTTTCTGAATATTTCCAGGTTCACGTGACAATATCAGAGATTTTCAATTGTCTCAGTCTTTTGGACCCGACTGTAAAAGTATATGAGGTTGGATTTATAATATGAGTTTAACCGCTTACCGTGGAGAAGAGCGGAGTAATGATCATTCTTGTAGTCCACACGATCTGCGTTGGTGCTCTCAGACTGGACTGGTCTACAACACATATCAGATACAGAACATTTATATAGCGACATGAAAATTTGTTGATGTTACGTTCAACATGAGATGAGAGAGGGTTGCACCTACCTGATGAAGCCTGAATCTGTGAAAGAGACACTTGTTGTTAGATTGTTGCTATACTGCTGATCTCTCACATTAGGTCAGAGTATGTGTGTGTATTTGAATAATTAAAGAACATGTAATAACAGAGGAAGAAGGTCTCACCCTTGGACGCTCTGTTGCAAAACAAAACGAGCAGAGGAATAACAAGAACGACTCCACAAACCAGCCCAACAATCAACAGTACAGGAAATGAAGAGCTGTCAGGCCTGGACACCGCTGGAATAACTAGAAAAAACAACATTTGTTTAAATGTACTTCTCAGTCAAAAACAAACAAGAAAGATGCATCAATTGTTTTAATCCTGCTCACCCTGAACTGACATCCAGCTCTGTGCTGACTCTCGTCCTGAGTGTTGACACTTGTAGAATCCTTCATCTGACTTTGACACTGCAGAGATATTTAACTCCCATCTGCTGTCATTTTGAATGACTTTTTCATTGTGATAGAAAAACACAATGGAGTCAAATGTTTGATTTCTTAATTTGCAGCTCAGACTAACAGAATGTCCTTCAGTCACAGGACGGGCAGGGCTCAGCAGGATCAAATCTCCATCTGTTAAACAGTCAAAGAATACGAGGTTTCAGTCAGAGATCAGCTGGTAGAGGAACTTGAGAATGAGCTAATGTAGAGAGATGAGAAAAGACATACTGGCAGTGTTGGGGAGACTAAAACTACATGTAGTTGAACTACATAGCTTAACTACATATTGCTGTAACTTGCTGGTAGTTAAACTACATTCATATTTTGTGGTGTGTCAAGTATTTCAACTACTTATTGGGTCAATTTTTGCAGTTTAACTTTACAAACTAAAATTTTGGCAAATAACATGAAATATTTGTTTTTTCTTATAAAGAAAGACCTAAATAATATGAATTTTATGTTTTTTTCCTCTGATGAAAAAGTGGATGAGGTGGAAGTCACTAGATGAGTCCCTACAAAATGATTTCAAATCTCTACCCAAATGTCCAAAGTGTGTGTGAAGTTCAACACTGGTGTCCCAGCCAGTGCAGCATGTGAGCGTCTTTTTAGTGCCAAACAGAACCGGCTGTCTGATAAAAACTTTGAGAGACTGCTCATGTGTTGTGTCAACAAGCGATCCAGCCATGGCATCTAGTTCTAGTGCCTCAGTGTTAGTGCTTCTGAAGTTCCTCTGATGTGATCAGCTTTTGTTCCTTGAAAAATAAAACTTGAGTTGAGAGGCATATTTCTGCTGGCATGTGCATTTTCTGTAGGTTATTAAATTTTGTTTCATATACACCATATCTTGATTTATTTAACGCTGAGTTGAATGACTATAATGAGTGTTAGTAGTTGCTAAAGCTTCTTTTTTTTTAGCAGTAGTTTTACAAACTACATTTCTCCAGGGGTAGAAATGTAGTTTTTTCAAACACTTGCAAAGAAGCTTCCCCAACACTGCATACTGGGTTTTTTCTTTTACAGTGTTGTCACTGATTTAACAGTGATGATAAAATCTGACGTTTCATCTTCATACACCTTGTGTGTCTAATGTTCAAGAACTCTTTCAGTTGGCTGAATCTGTAAACTCACAGCTAATTATCACTAAATCCTTCACACTGGACTTTAAATGGTGATCATGGACCTAAAAGCTGAAGAACACATCAGCCACAAATCTATATTCTATATTTATACATGGTTAAAATCACAGTGTGATTAAATCCTCAACTGTGTTTATTTAGTGAAAACCATTAATTAGTGGAGAGATGATGAAGCAGAGTGTTTGGCAGAACTCTTCACATGTCAGTGTGCTGTCCTCCTCAACACACAACGGGATGTTTGAAGTAATAAGTCAAAGAAAAACATGATGTAATGAAATCATACCCTGTACAGTGATGTTGACTGCGTTGCTGAACTCTCCTGATCCAAACTCACACCAGTACACTGTATCACTGGTCCTGTCAGTGTTTATGTTGCATTTTGATCCAGTCATTGTCCCCCACCAATTAGAGCAGACTGACCAGGGTCTGCCGACAGTTGAAAACCTCATCACTCTCCACTTAGTAGAGTTTCCCTCACAGCTCAGTGAGACAGAGTCAGAGGTGAAGTGTTGAGCTCTGTCAGGACTCACTGTGAGAGATGCTGATGAGTGAATATCTGAAAAACAACATGTGATAAGAGGTCGAACAGAGCACAGAGATCTTCAGATAGAAAATGCCTCCATTCAAATGTCATTAGCTTTGTTTTTATCGTAACAAAATTCAGTATTTTGGTTAAATAAATTCTGATTCCTACTTTGACCTCTTGTTAGAATTTCGAGTACATTTTAAAATGATCCAAGTGACTCCAGCTGCTGTAAGCAGAAGAAGAGCTTAAGTATCCAGACTAAACGTAGTTTTTGTAAATAAGAGCAGAGTTTTAGCCAAGATATCATATCTGTCTTTGTGTGTGTTATGTTAAAGAGTGAGGACAGAAGGAAAAAAGTAAATTCCACCCAGTAAGGTGGAAAGCATGAAGTTTAGCTTGACGTTAGCAAGAGAGAGACAAGATCATAAGACCACAGTAAATTAATGTTTTTTTTCAAGATACTGTTTGCTTCTCATCATTTAGAAAAATGATAAACAGAGGTGATATAACATCTGTTTCTTAAGAGAACAAACTGACCTGAAGACCAGACAAATTCAGGGTCACTGTATACAGAGTGATACTCTGGATCTCCTCTTCCAGCTCTACAACTATATCGTGTTGTCTGTGTCTGTCCATGAGCAATGTAGGAATCCTGTTCAGTCCCACTACTGCTGCCGGGTAGCAGCTCATCTCTGTAGAAGTTGTATGATGGATGAGGATCCCTCTTATACCAGTAGAACTTCCATCCTGCAGATGGATCTTTAACTCTGCAGTTCAGAGTTACTGAGGCTCCAGCACTCAGCCATGATGGAGATACAGTGAGGAGAGGCCAGGGTTCTGTTGGAAAATGATTTTATTAAATGAAAACATTTATTGATAGTGGATCAGATACATTCTGCACAATCAGTACACACTGAAGATTTACTTTATATTAGTGGCGGCTGGTGACTGAAAAAATTGGGGAGGACAGGAGGACAACCAGTCCACGGTGTCATGTCATTTTTATACAAGTCAACTGCTTATCCCTACTTTCTTATATTCAATGAAAATTAAGCAATTAAACAATGACTTATAAGAGTTCTTTAAAAAAAATTTTATTAAATGACTAATATACAAGACAAAAAAATACCAATGTATACCACTTCCGGGATTCAATCCCCAGTCACCTGTGTGGTAGGCAACTGCTCTACCCACTGCGCTACCGCAGCAGTCAATGTACATACTACAGACAGCACACGACATCACACTCATCACACTCATCACTCATCACAATCACTCTGTTTTGTGTCCCGGTTGTGCCGCTAACGTTATGTCCTCCAGCAGGACGAACGAAATGAAAACTATGAATAATCTTTCTGACTGCTTCTCTCTGATGTCTCCGAACAGTTTCTTTCTTTCAGAAATGTGCTTATATTTCCTTTGAAACCGATTCCAATATCGCTGAAAACTTCATATTTCTTGTCCAAGCATGGCTGGCAGTGAAAGCTGTAAAATACATAAAAGTATTTTTTGTTTACGGTTGTATGAATGTGAGAATGAAATTTGGGAACTGTTATTGGACCAACCTGCTGTCAATCTTGTATTCTGGTTGCTGATTGGTAAGGGAGGATGTCCTCCCTAAGTGCGTCATTTTACATGTCTTAGCCAATCTTAGATCAGCATGAAAAAATCCTAAATGCATTGAGTGAATGGAAGGAGATCCTTCCCAAGGAGGACAGAAGCCCTTCGTCCTCCTCTAGCCCCCACCATCCTGCTCACTGCTCCTCTCACAGACTGCTCTGTCTCCTCCGTCTGCAGCTGCCGGTGTTCAACCGTTTTAAGTGGCTTTTCTTCTATAGAAGAAACTTTTTTTTATAATACAATTTACATATATATGTATTTAAATTATTTTATAAATGATACTGAGATTTGGTAATAATTCATTTCAACAAGTTACTCTTTCTTAAAAAAAAAAGATCTTCCTCTTGCCTCTCAAAAATAGAGAAGGACCAACCTCCTCTGCCTCTATGGACGAGCCTCCTCTGCTTTATATATATATATTTATGTATATATGAACAAAAACAGCCTTTTAATGAGCTGTAAAATCTTCACTTTAAAAGAAATGTGATGTGACTTACTGTATGATACTGTCAGTTTGATGGGATCACTCCAATCTGTTGAAGAATGCTGTGTATGTTTCTTTCTGCCCTTACACCTGTAGACTCCACTGTGGGATCCAGTCACAGATGTAATACTGTGTTCATTTCGATCTGAAGATTTTTCTGAGCTGGTTGTTCTCCATTCATACTCCCACTCAGTGTTTCCTCCATCTTTGATCTCACATCTGAGAGTGATCCTCTCTCCAACGTATACTTCAGTCCAGTTTGGCTGCAGAGTCACAACAGCCTTGTTTGGAACTGTTCATGTTCAAGTATTCACAGACAGGAAACAAAAATGAAGAAAGTTAAATCTACAATCATTATACTGGTAGTTCTGGAAAACATAAAACAACACAAATAAACCCCACCTCCATCCCCACAGAAACTTCCCCAAATGAAGCCCCCCCCCCCAGTTCACAATCCGGTCAGACCGTGTCTAGTCATTTCCAGTCTCCTGCCGCTAGTTGCCGACAAACATAATCACTTCCTCGGGGGAGGTGAATATTCTCTGAAGCCCATGGTGTTGGAAGTGGGGCTTGGCCGGGAAACGCAGGCTGTGCTTGATTTTCAGCTCACGTAGGGCTGTCATAGCCTCACGGAACCCCCGTCGCTGCTCCATCACCTCGGTAGTATAGTCTGGAAATATGAAGACCTTCTGTGTGCCGTACTTTTGCCGTACAGAGACTGTTGCCAAGCGAGCTGTATTATCGTCTCTCTCTCCTGATAATGATGGACCCAGGTGATGATCGTGCGGGGTCTGGCCGCAGGACTGGAGTCTCCCTCTGCTGGCTTGGGCTGTTGAGAGCGATATGTGCATTCAACGATTACCGGCTTTGGGAAGTGGGTCTCGCCTAACAGTTTAGGAATTAGTGTGCTTACAAATTCAGTCGGATTTCCCTTCTCCTCTCCTTCAAGGATCCCTACAAACTTGACATAACTGCGCCTTGAGCGGCCCTCTAAGTAATTAGTCTTTGCTCGGAGGAAAGCGTTCTCCTTCCGTAACTTGTTGATAGCCGTCTCCATAGACTGCAGATGAGCGTCATGGTCTGAGACTGTCTCATCTATTTCATCCACTCGGGTCACCAGGTTGTTGTGTGACGACTGGAGAGAGGTGAACTTCTCATCTAGTTGGTCGAACCGGGTGTTGATGGTCTTCAGGATTGTATCCTGCATGTTTTTCAAGTCCTCCATAGAAGAGACGTGTTGGTCAACGAGGATGTCCTCCCTAGCCATTACCACGCTGCTGCTAGCTAGCCTAGGCTTCAGCGGCTTGTCTTTCTTTTCTTTGGATTTAGAGTTAGCGGTAGTAGACATTTCTTGGTCCTAAATGGTCATGCGGGGTTATAGGAAGAGAATTGGGATGATATTTTTGAGCAAACTTAGTTAAAGACGGCAAATTTAAATAAATATACTGAATGGAGAGTAGCTCACGCAGAGACGTCTTACTCCATACGCGGCACTCTGGCGCCCCCAATTAATCGAACTTTGATCGTGATTTAGATTTTTGGGTCAAACGATCTTGAGTGATTATGTGATTATAGCGGGAACTCCTGGGTCTTGTAATGGCAGTTTTTAGTCCTGCGCCGTGGCGGACTCAGAACACAACCGGTGGGGGTTGTCAAACGCCGGAGCATAATCGGATCGGAGCAGCGGTACAAGAAAATAACAACTGCCATTAGATACTTTTTAGCAAAAGATCTTATTGGATTTTCTAAGTATATCTAAGTGTTTAAAAGAAATTGCAGAACCGCTGGATACATATTTGTACATTATTTTCGGAAATTTCAGTGTTCTCAGTTACAACGTTATTTGTTTGGAGAGGAATGCTGAATAAACTCATATAACTCAATAATCATGATTTTAATATTAACAAAAATAATTGTGATTATGATTTTTCCCATAATCGAGCAGCCTTGTTTGTAGTTTATGATTACTTTGATTTTATCAGACAATTTAGTTTGGTTAATAATGTGTCATCATTTGTTTGTGAAGCATTTGGCAACGTGTGAATGTTGCAGCTATTTACAGAGCTCTATACAGCACTTTGTTTGACACCATGGACACAGACAAGACTTGTAAGGTTTTAAATCATTTTGAATCCGATTCAAACTGGAATGACTGTCTTCAAACAGAGGAGGTGACCTACATTACTTATCACCCACCTACAATGCTGTACCGAGTTCTCTCCACAGACAGCTTAACAACCATTCATACCTTAAGTTACCGACCCACAAGTGTCCTTAACGACTCTGTAAGAACACTCCCACACAGGGTTTAAAGGGCCTGTGTCTCCCCTCCATGGTTATATTATGTCTCTTTGTAGATGTTTTGAATCACGTTGAAGTCATTTTATGTCTCTGTAGTAGTAAACAATGATCTTTGTAGTTGCTGAATGTCTGTTTGTGTCTCTTTGTTGTTTTGTGACTAATCATCAGATAGACACAAATGGAAGACATTTTGTTAGCATCCAGTTGGCATAACATTAGCTAACCCTAACCCTACCAATAACTAACTGCAATGTTCTTAATATATTCATTCTCTTTATGTGGGCAACTTTGTTTGTATAGTTGTCAAATACAAAAGTGCCACCGAAAACACATGCATCAGGTTTTATACTTAAAAGCCCTGAAAGTGAATATTTCCACAGATAAAGAGCTCATTACCTTTGTGTTTGGTGTCAGATGATGCAAACACACAGCAGAGAAAGAAGGAAGACATGATCGATGATATTCTGTTAAGTTAGAAGACAAAGCACATATAAAAAAGACAAAGTTATACTCACAGAGGCTGAGGTGCAACACAGCGGACTTCATCTTCTCACTGCTGGATGGAAAATAACTGACTTACCACCTCTGCACACCACTTCCTCTTTCTAAGCGCAAACACATTCACCTTAAGAGATGTGAAACTCAGACCACTGTTTCTAGGTTACCGTATGTCATTTCCAAGAAGAGAAACATACGTAACAATAGGTTATCTTCATTTGACCAGCTTTTATTTCCATTTATTCACCAAGCTGTTTTTCTTTTACAGTCCCCTGTTAATAAAGTGGACCACAGCAGTGACGTCAACTAAAAGCTTTGAATGAAATCTAGGGATAAAAGTGAAGATGTTTTAACACTGAGAAGAGACATTGGACTGAACCATGTCTTAACGTCTTCACACTTAACACCAGTGATGTGACACCGGGGGTGATAACTTTCATTATATAGTTTATAATATTGATTTGGAGCTTTGTTTACTGTTTTAGATACATTACTGCTTTTTAAATGGTAGAAAACATGATCGATCTTAAACTCTGACACTTTCCATCTAAACATGACTGTGGGGACATTCTGTGGTGCTTTGAATATTAAATAGCTGATTACAAAACAAATATTGACAAATTGATGGCCCAAGAGGCAGTAATTGTTCAAACAACCGGTTGATTTATTATAAAATATGACACAAAAAAGTGAAGTGGTGCCATCTGATTGTATGTCTCTGCTGCTGCCTGATGGACACCTTTCAAAAAAACATTTATATAATGTATATAAAAACATGAAATATAGAGAATATCAAGCATTTTTAAAATTACAGAAGAAGCGTGTATGTAAACAGGATGTGTTTTACATAAAATACATGAAATGATATAAATGTTTAACTCTTTTTAATCAGAAGCTACAAAGAAGCTGACTTTAAAGTGGCACTATCACCTCGTACAGAGTGTCCACACATAATATTTGTTCTCTGCAACAACAAACAACAGCAAAGATGTCAGAACATACCAGATGTAAACAACAAAAACATTTCAATGACTATGTGATGATCTAAACTCTTTATACCAAATACAACAGAAGATTAAAACCATATGATACAGTTGATAGAGAATATCAAGCATTTTTAAAATGACAGAAGAAGCTTGAATGTTAACAGGATGTGTTTTACATAAAATACAGTAAATGTTCTAAATGTTTTAACTCTTTTTAATCAGAAGCTACAAAAGAAACTGAGTTTGAAGTGGCTCTATCACAAAGGTGTCAGAACATACCAGACGTAAACAATCAAACATTTCAGTGATTATATGTGATGATCTAAATTCTTTATACCAAATACAACAGAAGATTAAAACCATATGATACAGTTATTTCAAATGAGCTCCTGATAGATGTGTGTTATTTGTTCAGCACAGCTGTACACAGTAATCACAGAGAAGCTGTCAAAGTACAGATGTTCCGTTGGTTTAGTTGAAACAAATTTCTTTATTGAGCTGAAAGAAACAGAAAGTCAACAATAAAGATTCAGGATGACATCATGATTAACATGTTTTGTCAAATTTCACTCCCCCCCCCCCCCCCCCCCCCCCCCCCCCCGCACTGTCCTCATAAAAAACTCCCTCTGTCTGTTTTTACGATCAATCAAAGAATGTGTGAGATTATTGGATTAATCTTAAAGGATTGATCAATGAATCATTGACAGTTAATTGTCTTTTTGTAGTATTTCCCACAGCGCCATGGTGAATAAAAGGTATAAACTGTACCATGTTCAGCTTCTTGACGGCCTCTGATTGTGTTATAGAGACAAACATCACCTACAGAGAAATGAAAATCAAGTCAAGGTGAGTTTAATCACTTTAACTGTAACAAGTAATAATTCATGTGAGACCTCAGACTCTTTGGATCACTAAAAATGTGTTTATAGGCTCAAAAAGACTGAGACCACGCAACATTTCTATTCTGAATTTGATAAAAACAGCTTAAGATTTTGAGTGAAATATTGATTCTTTGCAGAAATCTGGTGTTTCTTAACCCACCTCCAGTCCTTCGTCTTGTTCACCAACTAAGAAGTGTTTTGGGAATGGCTGATCATCCTCGAGATGACTACAAGACAGCTTTCCTTTGTCACACTTCACCTGATTGGATTCTTGTGTGTGTATTTATCAAATTCTGTATCTGTGATTAAGTTGCTTTTCAATCCTTCAGGGAACGAAGCTTGATTTGTTGACCTTCTGATGGTTTGTGTTGTGGAATTTCAGAAGAGATGAGAGAACTCAGACACCGATGACTTATGTTGAAGCAGTTTATACAACATGATCATGGAGGAACAAAATAACAGCACAACTGTCTGCACAGTGCATTGCCAAATGCAGCTATCCTTATGTTGCACTGGCTGTTGCCAATGAGGAGGCCAGCTTTCACAGTCAAACTGGGGTGATTGTTGTGGTCCAGAAAACTGTAGATCACATCCACAGTTAAGAAGTAGGCTGAACAAGTGTTCAACTCAAGAAAAGAGCACAAGATAGACCTGATGTGGTCAAATGAGTTCTGGCTGCCAGCCGGTGGAGGCTGTCTGCTCACAGGCAGAGCAGAGAAGTCAGGGCTGGAATCAAACTCAGAAAGAAACTGGGACCATGGTGGGAGACCTCTGGACTACTGGACAAAGTGACTGGTCTGTCAGGGACTAGCAGACTGACATCAAGAATAAGGGTGCTAACACTTACTGTGTGTGGCAGATGCTGACTTCATGAAAGAAAGTGGTCAAGAGGGCTAGAAGACTGTGTGGATCTAGGAGGGGAGGTGTCCCCTTGTCAGAGGAGAGCATTTCTGCAGTATTTGTCTTACCAAGCTCTGGGTTGTGTTGAGTTATCTAATGCTTCAATCACCAAACTCCAGCCTCGTCCACAGGCTCTGGCTGGGCCAACGTGTAACTCCCATACTACCTCTGCATTCTTTTGGATTTCCTGCATGTTGAGCACTCTCAGATTGCAGTGCAGGATGACACTTTGGCGTATGGTTTCATGGAGGTTGTGTAGGAACAACAACTTTCCTCCTCCAGCCCTGGTGTATTACATCCCTGAAAATATGCAGCGCCTATAGTATTCTTTGGGAGATTCATCCTTCTTCTTGCATGATGGCCAAGGCAGAAAGGGTGGCAGAGGTATGGTCGGTGTACACTGAGTACTCATCCCACAGAGCAGGACAAAGTGCTGAATAGTGGCCTTTGGTTCCTGGTGGAAGTGTCTCCATGAAGACATGGACGCTCCTGATTGTCGACTTCCAGATCAGTCTATGTCTCTTGCGAGGGACTCAATCTGATGAATGTGCAGACCATGTTCCCAAGTGGACGTGTGTCATCTGAGTCATCTGAACTGCTAGAGTCCCTCATATCGCTAAAGTGACCAAATTGGTGGCCCCCTCTTCGCGGTGGGGATGACATTCATTAAAGAGGCAGTTGTAAACCACAGCATAGAAATCGCACATGAATGGGGGTCTAGAACCAGTGCTGCTGCTCTGGGTAGCTGAGGTAGCGGCGACAGCCAGTGGGTTCAATAAATCATGTGAGTGGCTGTTATGTTGCTCATGGGGAGGTGAGACGCTTTACCTGTGATTTACCATCCGACATGTTAGTAGGTGCTAATTACTCTTATGCAACCTATCCTGTTAGAATGTTAATGAGGTGGTTTTAACACCTCTGGAGATATAATAGCTAAGTTGTGTTAGTGACCACAGAATCTAAATAGCATGCAAGCTATTCAACCAATTGTACACTACAACAATCTACAAACCACAATTGAAGATTTGGCAAGTTGTGAGTCCTGAATCTGCGACACATCTGGTTTAAGATGTCCTCACACAGGGCACCATTGTTGGTAGTTGATGGTGGGGTAGATGTGGTTATTAGAAGTAATAATTACTGATAATGATTATTAAAATTAAATCAAAACAAATAAATACAAATTATGATTCAATCATTAAAATGGGGCACCCCTCTGGAATCATGGACCAATAACCAGACCAAAATAGTCTCAAAGAAGGGTTCACTTTAAGCGTAGATATTTGTGCAAAATGTACAATTAAAGGAACAGTGAAGGAAAAACTAGCAGCAATGATAAAGGACTCGGCAGTCCACAAGCGATGATTGAAGGCAGTTGCAGTTGTTCCTGTGTTGGCTTTTAAACCTGCGTGATCGGACATTGGCATTGAGAAAGCGGCAAAGCGGGCCATTTCTGAGGGAAAAGATCATTAATTATTTGGCAATTAAATCCAGACAGCTGGTTGGCTCCCTTTGAGGAATAGTTGCGCTGATAAAAGCTGAATAGCTTCCAGCAACATGTAACTCTGGGACTCGGCGTTAAAAACAGGCAATGCAGTTTCTCCTTATTTGCTACGTGATTCGGTCATTGTAGAAACTGATGATGCATTCCCATATCAGACACTTGGGAGATGGAAGATGACGAACCTGTGGGGGACGGTTCAAAAGGCCAAACCTACTGGACGTTAGGGGTCGAGGCACTTTCCCTTGTAAAGTTGCAGTGAGTCGCTCTGATGTCAGAAAGCCATGTGGGTCATACAGGGTATGTATGACATCTGACTCCCAGTGTGGTCACTTTGTGTCTGTCTTTGGATACAACTGGTCCAGTTTCTGTCAAATGTTTCATAGTTTATATTGTTACATGCACTGCCCCTTTAGATACTTTGAGTTGGAAAATGATTTCATGCTCAGACTCACACTTTCTAAGCACTTTCTGATTATTTCCAGGTTCTCGTGACAATACTAGAGATTGTCAATGGTCTCAGACTTTTGGACCCCACTGTATAAGTATATAAGATTAGATTTATAATATTAGTTTAACTGCTTACCGTGGAGAAGAGCAGAGTAATGATCATTCACGTGGTCCACACGATCTGCGTTGGCGCTCTCAGACTGGACTGGTCTACAACACGTATCAGATACAGAACATTTAAACAGGAACATAAAAATGAGTTGATGTTACGTTCAACATGAGATGAGAGAGTGTTGCACCCACCTGACGAAGCATGAATCTGTGAAAGAGACATTTGTTGTTAGATGTGTAACTCAGTCTAAAATATGTCATTTCAGACAAATAAATATCCTCATGCATCGTCATTAAATCATTTACAGTTAAATTTAATTGTATTATTCTAGTATTTCTAACAGCTCCATGGTGAATAAAAGGTATAAACTGTACCATGTTCAGCTCCTTGACAGTCTCCAATTGTGTCATAGAGACAAACATCACCTACAGAGAAATAAATATAAAGCCAAGGTGAGTTTACAATACTTAATAAACAAATTAAGAATTTATTAGACAATTTAAAATAAAATATGTGACAAATGAAGATTTGTTTAACTGCTTACCGTGGCGAAGAGCGGAGTAATGATCATTCTCGTAGTCCACACAATCTGCGTTGGCGCTCTCAGACTGGACTGGTCTACAACACATATCAGATACAGAACATTTAAATATGAACATAAAAATGTGTTGATGTTACGTTCAACATGAGATGAGAGAGTGTTGCACCTACCTGACGAATCTTGAATCTGTGAAAGAGACACTTGTTGTTAGATGGTTGTTATCCTGCTGTTCTCTCTCATGAGCTCAGAGTATGTGTGTGTATATGAATGATTAAAGAACATGTAATAACAGAAGAAGAAGGTCTCACCCTTGGACGCTCTGTAGAAAAACAAAACGAGCAGAGGAATAACAAGAACGATTCCACAAATCAGCCTAACAATCAGCAGTACAGGAAATGAAGAGCTGTCAGGCCTGGACACCGCTGGAATAAATAGGAAAGCAATATTCATCTACATTCATTTCCCAGTCAAAAACAGTTGACAAGAAAATGCAGCAATTGTTTTAATCCTACTCACCCTGAACTGACTTCCAGCTCTGTGCTGACTCTCGTCCTGAGTGTTGACACTTGTAGAATCCTTCATCTGACTTTGACACTGCAGAGATATTTAACTCCCATCTGCTGTCACTTTGAATGACTTTCTCATTGTGATAAAAAAACACAATGGAGTCAAATGTTTGATTTCTTGATTTGCAGCTCAGACTAACAGAATGTCCTTCAGTCACAGGACGGGCAGGGCTCAGCAGGATCATATCTCCATCTGTTAAACAGTCAAAGAATACCAGGTTTCAGTCAGAGATCAGCTGGTTGAGAAACTTGAGAATGAGCTGATGTAGAGAGATGAGAAAAGACATACTGGGTTTTTTTCTTTTACATTGTTGTCACTGATTTAACAGTGATGATAAAATCTGACGTTTCATCTTCATACACCTTGTGTGTCTAATGTTCAAGAACTCTTTAAGTTGGCTGAATCTGTAAACTCACAGCTAAATATCACTAAATCCTTCACACTGGACTTTAAATGGTGATCATGGACCTAAAAACTGAAGAACACATCAGCCACAAATCTATATTCTATATTCATACATGGTTCAAATTACAGTGTGATTAAATACTCAACTATGTTTATTAAGTGAAAACCATTAATTAGTGGAGAGATGATGAAGCAGAGTGTTGGGCAGAACTCTTAACATGTCAGTGTGCTGTCCTCCTCAACACACAACGGGATGTTTGAAATAATAAGTCAAAGAAAAACATGATGTACTGAAATCATACCCTGTACAGTGATGTTGACTGCATTACTGAACTCTCCTGATCCAGACTCACACCAGTACACTGCATCACTGGTCCTGTCAGTGTTTATGTTGCATGTTGATCCAGTCATTGTCCCCCAGGTGGAGCAGGTTGATGAGTCGCTGTCCCCAGTTGAAAACCTCCACACTCTCCAGTCAGTAAAGTTTCCCTCACAGCTCAGTGAGACAGAGTCAGAGGTGAAGTGTTGAGCTCTGTCAGGACTCACTGTGAGAGATGCTGATGAGTGAATATCTGAAAAACAACATGTGATAAGAGGTCAAACAGAGCACAGAGGTCTTTAGATAGAAAATGCCTCCATTCAAATATTCCTTAGCTGTTTTTTATTTTTGAGTACTATTGTAAATGACAGTAGAGTTTTAGCCAAGATATCATATCTGTCTTTTTGTGTGTTGTGTTAAAGAGTGAGGACAGAAGGAAACAAGTAAATTCAACTCAGTAAGGTGGAAAGCATGAAGGTTAGCTTGATGCTAGTAAGAGAAACAAGATCATAAGACCACAGTAAATTAATGTTCTTTTTTCAAGATACTGTTTGTTTCTCATAATTTCGAAAAAAAAAAGATTAACAGAGATGAGATAGAAGAGATAGAAACAAACTTACCTGTAGACCAGACATACTTAGGTTCACTGTAATAAGTGGAATACTTTGGATCTCCTCTTCCAGATCTGCACCAATATTCTGCTGTGTGTGTCTGTCCATGAACAATGTAGGGATCTTGTTCAGTCCCACTGCTGCTGCCAGGTAGCTGCTCATCTCTGTAGGAGCCATATGATGGATCAGGAACCCTTGTATACTGGTAGAACTTCCATCCTGCAGATGGATCTTTAACTCTGCACTTCAGAGTTACTGAGGCTCCAGCACTCAGCCATAATGGAGACACAGTGAGGACAGGAAGAGGTTCTGTTAGAGAATGATTTTTTAAATGAAAACATGTATTGATAGTGGATCAGAAACATTCTGCACAATCAGTCCAGACTGAAGATTTACTTTAAATATATATATGAACAAAAACAGCCTTTTAATAAGCTGTATAATCTTCACTTTGAAAGAAATGTGATGTGACTTACTGTCTGATACTGTCAGTTTGATGGGATCACTCCAATCAGTTGAAGAATGCTGCGTATGTTTCTTTCTGCCCTTACACCTGTAGTCTCCACTGTGGGATCCAGTCACAGATGTAATACTGTGTTCATTTTGATCTGAAGGTTTTTGTGAGTTGGTTGTTCTCCATTCATACTCCCACTCAGTGTCTCCTCCATCTTTGATCTCACATCTGAGAGTGATCCTCTCTCCTCTGTATACTTCAGACCAGTTTGGCTGCAGAGTCACAACAGCCTTGTTTGGAACTGTTCATGTTCAAGAATTCACAGGAAGGAAACAAAAAAGAAGAAAAGTTAAATCTACATCAAACATACAATGTTTTTCAATCAATTAATACAACATATATCTTTATTCTGTTTCCAAAACAACAGTCAAACTCACTGATTTTGTTGACAGTGACTGAATCACTGTACTCTGTGTAGTTAACTGGCTCTCCTCTTCCTCCTCTGCACCAGTAGACTCCTCCCTCTGAGACTCTGATTGGTCCAGCTGAGAGTTGAGAGGTCAGAGGTTCAGAGGTTTTCTCTCCTCTGTACCAGAAGTATTTCCAACCAGATGATGATGGGTTCACAGAGCAGGTCAGGGTCACACTGCCCCCTACAGGAATGTCTCTGTCATCAGCCCTCAGTTCAGCCTTTGGTCTGTTTGCTGTTTGATTTAGAACAAAGATAGAAAAAAGGTCAAAATTAATGTCACTGTGATTAAGTCCAGTTTATATAGTTCAGCCCACACAGGTCAGAAATACTGGAACTGTAAATTAAAATTAACACAGAATTATTTTATAAATACTGGAGACGTGTTAGTTTAAACTTGATCAATGATCTCTCTTACATCTCATGTCTCTCTTTTCTGGGTTTCTTTATTCAGTTTTTAAGTTTCACTATTGAATGTTACCTTTGTGAAGGCAAAACCTTGTTTAATTGTTGAAGAGCCAAGTTGAACACGTTCACTGTGGTTTTATTGGTTGAAAGACAACTGTGATCAATTAACAAATGCCTCTCATTACATCCTGGACAGACTGTCAGTCCATCACAGAGTGAACTCGCAACACAAACTTCTGTCTCCCACAGTGTCGTCACTTTGGGTCTGTCTGATCGTGCTTTAGATACAACTGATCAACTAGGAAAACAATACTTTTCTTTCCCAGTCAACAACAAACAGTTTACAAGAAAATGCATCAACCGTTTTAATCCTACTCACCCTGAACTGACATCCAGCTCTGTGCTGACTCTCGTCCTGAGTGTTGACACTTGTAGAATCCTTCATCTGACTTTGACACTGCAGAGATTTTTAACTCCCATCTGCTGTCATTTTGAATGACTTTCTCATTGTGATAAAAAAACACAATGGAGTAAAATTTTTAATTTCTTAATTTGCAGCTCAGACGAACAGAATCTCCTTCAGTCACAGGACGGGCAGGGCTCAGCAGGATCATATCTCCATCTGTTAAACAGTCAAAGAATACCAGGTTTCAGTCAGAGATCAGCTGGTTGAGAAACTTGAGAATGAGCTGATGTAGAGAGATGAGAAAAGACATACTGGGTTTTTTTCTTTTATATTGTTGTCACTGATTTAACAGTGATCATAAAATCTGACGTTTCATCTTCATACACCTTGTGTGTCTAATGTTCAAGAACCCTTTCAGTTGGCTGAATCTGTAAACTCACAGCTAAATATCACTAAATCGTTCACACTGGACTTTAAATGGCGATCATGGACCTAAAAACTGAAGAACCCATCAGCCACAAATCTATATTCTATATTTATACATGGTTAAAATCACAGTGTGATTAAATACTCAACTATGTTTATTAAGTGAAAACCATTAATTAGTGGAGAGATGATGAAGCAGAGTGTTGGGCAGAACTCTTAACATGTCAGTGTGCTGTCCTCCTCAACACACAACGGGATGTTTGAAGTAATAAGTCAAAGAAAAACATAATATAATGAAATCATACCCTGTACAGTGATGTTGACTGCGTTGGTAGACTCTCCTGATTGAGACTCACACCAGTACACTGCATCACTGGTCCAGTGAGTGTATATGTTGCATGTTGATCCAGTCATTGTCCCCCAGGTGGAGCAGGCTGACCAGTCTCTGCCTTCAGGTGATGACCTCACCACTCTCCACTCAGCAGAGTTTCCCCCACAGCTCAGTGAGACAGAGTCAGAGGTGAAGTGTTGAGCTCTGTCAGGACTCACTGTGAGAGATGCTGATGAGTGAATATCTGAAAAACAACATGTGATAAGAGCTCAAACAGATCACAGAGATCTACAGATAGAAAATGCCTCCATTCAAATAGTCCCTAGCTTTGTTTTTATTGTAACAAAGTTCAGTATTCTGGTAAAATTATAATGTCTACTTTGACCTCTTGTTATAATTTTGAGAACATTTTAAAATGATAGACAACCAAGTGACTCCAGCTGCTGTAAGCAGAAGAAGAGCTTAAGTATCCAGACTAAAAGTACTTTTTGTAAATGAGAGCAGAGTTTTAGCCAAGATATCATATCTGTCTTTTTGTGTGTTGTGCTAAAGAGTGAGGACAGAAGGAAACAAGTAAATTCCACCCAGTAAGGTGGAAAGCATCAAGTTTAGCTTGACGCTAGCAAGAGAAAGAGACAAGATCATAAGACCACAGTAAATTGATGAGTGCTGATATAAAATCATTTCCTTAAGAGATAGAAACAAACTGACCTGCAGACCAGACATACTTAGGCAGACTGAATACTCTGGATCTCCTCTTCCAGCTCTGCACTGATATCCTGTTGTGTGTGTCTGTCCATGAACAATGTAGGAATCCTGTTCAGTCCCACTGCTGCTGCCAGGTAGCTGCTCATCTCTGTAGGAGCCATATGATGGATCAGGAACCCTTGTATACCAGTAGAACCTCCATCCTGCAGATGGATCTGTAACTTTGCAGTTCAGAGTTACTGAGGCTCCAGCACTCAGCCATAATGGAGACACAGTGAGGACAGGCCGGGGATCTACTGGAAAAAGATTTTTTACATGAAAACATGTATTGATAGTGGATCAGATACATTTTGCACAATCAGTACACAACAGCCTTGTTTGGAACATGTTTATGTTCAAGAATTCACAGAGAGGGAACAAAAATTAAGAACAGTTAAGATTAACGAAACAATGTTTTCCAACCAATTAATACAACATATATATTTGTTCTGGGCATTATTTGTGGCTTTTAATGGCTAGCGGTTGGAGGTGTCACGGTGTGTTAGACCATGGATCGAATTTACGCCAGAATATCCTTTTAAGTCAACGACCCACAAGTGTCCTTAACGATTCTGTGAGAATACTCCCACACAGGGTTTAAAAGCCTGCGACTCCCCATCATGGTTATTTTATGTCTCTTTGCAGATGTTTTGAATCTCTTTGAAGTTATTTTATATCTCTGTAGTAGTTTTAAATGATCTTTGTAGTTGCTGAATGTCTTTTTGTGTCTGTTTGTAGTTGTTTTGTAGACTAATCATCAGATAGACACAAATGGAAGACATTTTGTTAGCACCCAGTTGGCATAACATTAGCTAACCCTAATCCTATCAATAACTAACTGTTCTTAATATATTGATTCTCTTTATGTGGGCAACTTTGTTTGTATTGTTGTTGCATATAAAAGCATCACTGACAAAACATGCATCAAGTTTTATACGTAAAAGCCCTGAAAGTGAACAAATCCACAGATAAAGAGCTCATTACCTTTGTGTTTGGCGTCAGATGAGGCAAACTTTAGAAACACACCTAAAAACACACAGCAGAGAGAGAAGGAAGACATGATGGATGATATCCTGTGAGTTAGAAGACAAAGCACATATAAAAAATACAAAGTTATGCTCACAGAGGCTGAGGTGCAACACAGCGGACTTCATCTTCTCACTGCTGGATGGAAAATGACCGACTTACCACCTCTGCCCACCACTTCCTCTTTCTAAATGCGAACACATTCACCTTGAGAGATGTGAAACTCAGACCGCTGTTTCTAGGTCATCTTACCTCATTTTCAAGGAGAGAAACATACTTAACAATAGGTGATCTTCATTCTAACAGCTTTTATTTCGGACAGTGACAGTGTCTGAACCATGTCTTATCGTCTTCACACGTAACACCAGTGATGTGAAACCAGGGGGCGAAAACTTTCATTATATAGTTTATTATATTAATCTAACAGCAGCTACATTACAGGGTGATTCCTCCATATTGCCGCTGGAAGTAAAGCACAGTAAGTTAGCCTGTGATGAAGTCTGTTGTATGAATGAAATATATTTTGTCACAGGCAACTGAATCAAATAGAAAACCATTTTTTCTTTAATGACCTTGAAATGAGAATATACACCAATAAAAATGTAACACAAACGAACATAAACACTATAATATTCAATATCTGTATGTGGTTTTGTCCTCTTCGGTCTCCATGACGACATCGTAGCTTCTGTCTCCTCTAACAAGTCGAGCAGCTGCAACAAAAAGGAAGCAGAAACAGAAAAACAGAAGTCATGAGCACAGAAATAAACACAGACCTGAACAGGCTCAGACGCAGCGACCAACCTGGATCCTTACTGTTGGTTCTCACCTCTTCTGTTTTCTCTGTATATGAGTATCAACAAGATGGTGGACAGCAGGTATGGAGTCGCCACGACGACGTGGCATGTGAGTCTGAAGACGGACATCACCTGAGCTGCAGGAGCATCAACTGCTGACAAGGAAGAGAGTTTGATTTCATCGTACAAGTTGAAAATATCTTTATCTGTGTCATTTGAAATGTCTGTAAATATGCCTTTGTAGTTATTTGGTGTCTTTTGAAGTTATTTTATGTCCCATTAGTCATTTTCTGTCTCTTTCGGGCAATTTTGTCTTTTTGTAGCCTTTTCTTGTCTCTTTGTGGCCTTTTCTTGTCTGTTTGTAGTCTTTTGTGTCTCTATGTAGTTGTTTTGTCTTTTTGTAGTCACTTGAAATGTTTGTAGTAATTGTGATTCTCTTTTTAAACTTCATGTAGTCCTTGCATGTCTTTTGCAGTATTTTATTTGTCTCTGTAGTCATTTTCTGTCTCTTCCTGCAGTCGTTTCAAGTCTCTTTGTAGTGATTGTGTGTCTACTTGTAGTCGTTTTATGATTAATGACAGCTAGGAATCATAATCTCACCTCTGACAATCAGCCGGCTCTCTATTGATGCTCCAGCTCCAGAGATGTTACACCTGTAGAGTCCTTCATCAGATCTGGAGACTCTGTGTATCGTCATGTTTCCTGTCGAGTTGGTTCTGATCAGAAGTCCATCTTTATAGAAATCAGCAGTGTGATGAGAGGAAACTGTCTTCTTCGATCTGCAGCTCAGAGTGACATCATCTCCCTCCATCACAGGAAGAACAGGACTCTCCAGGATCACATCACCAGCTGAGAGACAGATCGTCATTTTATTATGTAATGCAACAGCTACAGTGAGTAAAGACTCTTGTGTGCAGCAATTTGTGTTGTTCAAACCCACCAGTCATAGTGATGGTAACTGTGTTGCTGCTCTCTCCTGCTGCAGACTCACACCAGTACACTCCAGTGTCTGGTGAGTAGACGTCTTCAAAGTAGCAGTAAGATTTATTTATTCTATTCAAAGAAGGGGGACACTCCCCATTAATATTTTTTGTTGTGTTCCTCTTGATTGTCCACTCAGATGAGTTTCCCTGCAGCTCACAGATCAGAGAGACAGACTCGTACTGGAAGAACTGGGATCTGTTGGGAACGACTCTGAGAACGGCTGCAAGACACAAACAGATGGAGGCAAAGTGAGATATTCATCTTGAATGCACCTCAAACAAATAGAAGATTGAATGTGTCATTGCAGTTTGAACATATTAAAAATATATAGGTAGGTAGTTAAACGGAGCCATTTAAGTAATTATGTAGGATATAAAGTGGTATTTGTTGCACAGTGAGAGACAATATCTATATCTGAAAGGCTGAGAGAGCCACCTGCAGGCTGTCAGACACAAAGGTAAGTATAACCTCTGTATGATGATAGTTAGTGAACCATTTACACTGTTAAACGTCTCATATGACATCCAGATATGATTTATTTTGATAACGGTTCTCAGTCTTCCAGGTCATTTAAATGTTAACTGCTGTATCGTAGGTTTCTTCTTCATTTCTAATTAACTGGAGGAGAGCTGCAGGGTTTTAAATCCTTTTGAATCCATGTATGTCAAACTGGAACAACCATCTTTGAGCGGGGGAGGTGACCTACGACATTACTCATCACCCACCTACAACCAGGGTTTTCCCTGCCATTATACGGCTTAGGCGTGGCGCCCAAGCATTTTTGCCTCCCGCCTAAGCAGGGTTCTCCCCAGATGGTGGAACAGCGGCGCTACACCGCTATACTCCGCGCGTGACGGTGGCGAGCGTCCGTCCGTACCCCGGTTGACGGCTAGGAGCTCCCGGCTGACGGCAATGAGCGTCCGTCCGTCCCCTGGGTGACGGAGTTGATGACCTTCTGTCCGTCCGTCCGTCCACCCCCCTGGACTGACGTTGACGAGCGTTCGCCCCCCCCCCCCCCCCCGACAGACGGTGCGCCGCAACACTAAAAATTTCTGGGGAGAACCCTGTACAACGTTGTACTGAGTTCTCACTGCAGACAGCTTAACAACCATTCACATCTGAGCTCACCTGGTCCTGGCAACCAACATGAATGCTGGTTAAGTTAACAACCCACAAGTGTCCTTAACGACTCTGTAAGAACACTCCCACACAGGGTTTAAAAGCCTGCGACTCCCTTTTTGTGTCTCTTTGTAGTTGTTATGTTGACTAATCATCACGTAGACTCAAATGGAAGACATTTTGTTAGCATCCAGTTAGCATAACATTAGCTAACCCTAACCCTATCAATAACTAAGTTTGGTTTTCTTAATAAATTCATTCTCTTTATGTGGGTAACTTTGTGTGTATAGTTTTTGAATATAAAAACATCTGACAAAACACGAATCAAGTTTTATACGTAAAAGCCCTGAAAGTGAATAAATCCACAGATAAGGAGTTCATTACCTTTGTCTTTGGTGTCAGATGAGGCAAACTTTAGAAACACACCTAAAAACACACAGCAGAGAGAGAAGGAAGACATGATGGATGATATCCTGTGAGTTAGGAGACAAAGCACATATAAAAAAGACAAAGTTATACTCACAGAGGCTGAGGTGCAACACAGCGGACTTCATCTTCTCACTGCTGCATGGAAAATGACTGACTTACCACCTCCGAACACCACTTCCTCGTCACCTTGAGAGATGTGATGCTCAGGTCGCTGTTTGTAGGTCAGCATACTCATTTCCGAGAAGAGAAACATACGTAACAAAAGGTTATCCTCATTCATGATTTCTGCAAAAAACAGTCTAAGAAGACCTTAAACTAGACCTTTATTATTATATTTTAGATTAAAAATCCTGCTCACTGGTCCTTCAAGTTAAGGCATCATTTATAATCCTTGTGTTAGTATGTTGCTGTTTAATGACAATCAGAAAAAAACCTGAGAAACACATTAAATCAGGGTGACATTCATGTTCCCCAGAGGAGCAATTCGACTTACTTTAATGATCCTCCGCAATTTACCTCTCGCACCACCAGGAGGTTCATGTTTTGTTGTTTTGAGTAAAACATTTCAACAACTACTGAAAGGATTGTTGTGAAACTTGGTTCAGACGTTTATGTTCCTCTCAGGGTGGACTGTGATAACTTTGGTTGTTCCTTAAAAGCTTAGTATGTTTTTATTCTGCATAGAAACAGCCAGACCAGGTGGTTGTTTTCTCATAACTGTATCAGCTCACAACAAGTTGATGAAGTCAGGTTTGAATAAACCAAGTTTTTTAGATGCCAGTGTGGCTGATAACTATTTGTTGAAAGGTTATGGGTGTGACTGCCAACAACAAGGAATGGAGAAATACCTGTTTGTTGGCTAATAATAGGACACATTACACACAAATACTTTAGGATGTGAGGCTGATGTTAATCAATGATAATCAAGCTCAACTCTGAGATAAAGCTGCTCAACTGTTTCTAAATAACAAATTCATAACATAATAACTAGATTCGTCAAGGCCTCCAAATTCCTCAGATCCCAATCAAATCAATCATCTGTGGGACATGCAGGAAGAAATCTGATCCATGGAGGCCCAACCCCCAACATAGAGCACTCAAAGGATCCACGTCACGGCAGTTAAACCTCAGTCCACACCCAGATGGCCTCCAACGTGATCTGACACTGATATCTGACTAGAGGTTGTGACGTCGGGTGACCAAAATTCATTTGTATGTTTCTTTTTCTTAGCCTTGAAGGGTGACATGCAGCCATATAACAACTCTTCATCAGTTTATGACTTTGATTTCAAACCACTCAGCATTTGAATGGAACTGTTTTTAACTCTGTGCTGTCCTGTATGGTTGTCTGACATTTGAATTCTTATAGAAAGGTCTGAAGTCTGCTGTTGGTTTGTTTTATTGTCACAATATTTAGACGTATTCTACTCTGTATCCATGTGGTTTGATCTTATTTGTTTCTACAAATCATCAGAGGTAAAAAAAATAGATGTCTCACAATTGTAAATGAGTGATGTCTGTAAGTGTAAGCGCAGGGGCGTATTGTCAGATTGCTTCTTATCTGTTATTATGTGTATGTACACATTCTGTTTACTCTGTTATTATATTTGTTGTTTCAGTTTATTATCACATTTTTGCACCTATTCTGTTTTTTTTATTTGTGGTCTTGACATCATTGCAAATGATTTTTTGAGATTTAAATAAAGGTTGAATGAAAAGACCAAAGTAGGAGATGTGTGGGGTTTCTCCTTTAGTTGCAGGTTTTATAGTGGAGCTGTAATCTGCTGTTGGTTTGTTGTATACTCATAATATTTAGACGTATTCTGCTCTGTATCTATGGGTTTTTATCTCATTCATGTCTACAAATCATTAGAGGTAAAAATAGAAACTCGGTCAGTCTCACAGCTGTAGAACTGTAAACTGATGACGTCTGTAATAAGTTTCCTGGCAGTGCAGGCTGAAGTTCAGGGGGCGGAGCTTTGGCATCGCGCCAACTATTTGTTTACAGGTTACCTTAGTGTTGGACCAATAGGAGCTCTGTAGGAGGGCGGGACTTCCCTCTCCAGGCAGACAATAACAAACGCACATGGCTCTGAGTGTTACAAAACAGACTGTGTAGGAAGGAATGAAGTGTTTGTGATGACAAATTTGTGCTATAATTGACGAGGTGTCAGGACACTACTAGCTGTTTTTGTTGTGGCAAAAACACTTGTTTTAAAAGAGTGTTACAACTTGAAGTGTTTGTTGTGAAAGAATAAGTGTTTTTGAGGAGACATTCTAAGCCGTATTTGAGGCAACAAATTCAGCTTTATATATATATATATATATATATATATATATATATATATATATATATATGTATATATATATATATATATATATATATATATATATATATATATATATATGTATATATATATATATATATATATATATATATATATATATATATATATATATATATATATATATATTGCCTTTTAGCTTTGTTGTTTTAGCATTGTTTTAGCTTTACCGACAGAAAAAGGTCGAGAGAGGGGGAGTGACACAGCAAAGGGCCCCAGGCTGGGACTCGATCTCAGGCACACTGCAGCATGGACAAAGCCTCTGTATGTGGGGCACCCACTCTACACACTGAGCTAAACAGCTTGAATGAGATGTCAAGATGTTTAGAGCTGAGTTTGTGTTGACCAAAACAAATATTTCTGAGAAGACACTGGAACATATTCTGTGTGGTGTTTGTAGTGACCAATACAGGTATTATAACCCAAAACATGATCTTCTCTTAAACCTAATTAAGTTGTTTTTTTTGTCAAAACCTAACAAGACATATAAGAACATCATTTTCACAATGTAACATTTTAAAATCATTGAAAAACGATGGAAGAAATGTGAAGTTTCAACACGCATAACATTTAATCTGGTGATTGGGTTGAAAAGTCTATTTAAGTGAACTTCTATTTACCTCCAAACCTCCGTGGCTGCACTTCCTGTGAGACGACGACATCAGAGTAAGGCACATCCGGGTCAACTTTACCTGCAACACAACGCTCCTCAGTGTTACACATCAGCTGCATCTCAACATGTAAACCCAGATGTTTTATGTGAGTTCCAGTAAAACAGTGAGAACCTTCTGGACCATAAACCAACTGGGCTTGGAATCTACAGTTGAATCCTCATTCAGTGAAGTCCTGCAACCTGTTCTAAAAGTTGCATCTTTTAAACAATCCACATACAAATCTCTCCTGGACTTATTTTTATCTTTAGCGTTTTATTCACACAAGAAGACTTTTTGCATCTACACCCAAAAAAGTTAAAGATTAAGTCTTCAAAGTCCTGATACTGACAACTACACTGTGTTTATAAGAAATAATATCTTAAATTGTAACTGAATCTGATTCTGAGGTAGCTTCACCAGTTCATCTACACAAGACATTTTGTTGAGCTGATTGGTGTCGTCTCACAAAGTTGACTTCCCTCTTAAAATGTTCACTTCATTCTCCATATTTCTTGAGGTGCATAATGAAAATAAAAAACTTCCTCCTGACATTTGTCTCACCCATGGCCTACTCTTCCGTGGCCTCTGGTTGGCTGGTGCATTAGTGGAGTGTTGTGGCTGAACCAATAAGCAGTCGGAGAAACTCTAGAAGGATGACTTTTTCAGGGATGTCAACGCTGTGAGACGAGAGCCGTTACCAAGGAACTCACTGTTTATTTCGCTAAGACCCGCCCTTCTCTGCCTCTGGTTGGCTTTCCTCGTTGAGTGATAATTAACGTGAGCCAATCAGAGACAAGAAGGAGGACTCTCAGTGCTTGCTGATAAATAAGTATGTCAGGCTGTGTCCAACATGACTCCGGACTCTTCGCCCTCACCCTACACTTGACTTTGACGGTTGTTTGGACTTCTGCTAAAGGTAAACTCTGCTTATATTAATTCATATGCTGCTTGTAGCATGGCTCAGTTATAGTAGAGAGACTGACAACATGTGTAATTTAACCGTGTCTACAGTGTCTCTCTGGTCCTGCCTGCTAAACAACAGCTAAGACATGGTGTGATTTGACGGTGTGCTACAGGCCATTCTGGGTGACTAACAATGACACTGTGCTGGTTGCTTTTGGGAGCCCCCCCAAATCAATGCTTTAAATATCTTTAAGGTAAAAAAAATAGGCGTTTTGAACGATCTCTAAAATATGTAACTCTTCTAAGAACAAAAGCTTTTAAAAGACAAGTGGCTAGTGTAGTGCAGCATAGGAGGGACACACTCCGCAGCTGGCGCAACTGCGGCGGGACTTAGGTGAGGGTGTCTTGTGGTAAGCCGTCGAAACGCCCTGAAACCTCGACAGGGGCGGTTCTGGGGGGGGGCCAACAGGGGCCAGTGCCCCTGCAACTCTGAGTCTGGACCCCCCTGTGGCCCCCTGACAGGGAGTCTGCATTAATAACACAATGACAGATTTCTTGCAATAATTTTGTTCTGAAGGGAAAGGCAGAAATAAAGTGTCTCAGCAGTTTACTACCCAATCAAAATTGCTGAAATTGTAAACACTGCTTTGTCTGAATGAGGGATTTATCCTTTTTTCCGGGTTGTATGGGCTCCCTAACAAAAAAGCCGGCCCCAACCTGGCCCCCCTATTAAAACTGGTCTAGAACCACCACTGGACCTCGAGGCGCACAACTGAAGATGTGTCCCAGTAAATACAGGCTTTGCACGTCATCAATCGAAATTCCCCAAGGGTTTTTCGCTATTGGGGCATCGCGGGCCGACATACAGGCCCACGTTCCCTTAAATTCAGACAAGATGGAGTAAATGTCTGTCACGGTGCAGTGGGGCTATTCCTCCTGCCTTCCGTTATTATTGAGCTCTTCCTTGCACCCACCACATTCTCTCCTGGGGCTCTGCACACCAAACGCATTCAGCCAAATCCCCCGTGGGGGCTGGGTGTGACACTGGTGTCTTGGCTGATGGGAGGGATTCAGGTATAACAGGTGTGCCTGGGGGACACCTACTCTCCCTCTATCTGTTCTCCTCTCCTCTGTCATGGGTCATGCAAGCACGTGGGCGGTGGGATGGGGACTAACATGCGCCGGCCAGCGCCCTGCCTCTGTCTTTTCTGAGAATTTCAGTACTCCTGTAAAAAACTATGTTGTCGATGGGCAACATTGGGAGAAGCTCTGAGTAGCTTGCTCTGCTCAGAGTGATTACTGCTGCTGTGATTACTACTGTGTCAGCTGTACTGTGAGTTTAAATCAGTATTTCTGTTCATAACAGCTTTTATGTGACGTTAAACTAACTGCTCTTTTAACTTGATGTGTTTAAATTATTTATTTATTTTTGCCGTAAAATACCAACACTCCTGTTCTAGAAAACTAATATTATTATAGTTTTCTAGAACTTTATTATAATATTACTTACTACAGTATAATGTTGAATTTGGATTGATATTAGGGGCTTCAGAATGAATAGGCAAGGTAGATTTAATGAAATCTTTGTGTAACATACTCTATTACTTTTAATCTGTATCACTATTTTTAGAGAATTATCTGTAGTGATGAAATGTAACTAAGTACTGTAAATATTTTTATCACTACTAGTTACCTTGCACACATGTATAGCTTGTACTTTATGTTACACATTGGCTGGTCATCAAAGGTTCACATAATAAACATATACATTTTTAAACACTTAAAGATCAAGTCATTACTTAAACAGCAACAAACAGAATGATCAAAGATGGTTGTTGATATTTAAGAAAGTGTTCCACCTTAAAAGATTCTGCAGCCTGTGTAAAATGTGTTTCCCCAGTTTATAGCTAGTTAACATCAATCATTCATGACAAAAAGGCAGAAAAAACATGATTTTTTGGAACAGCTACTAAAGTAAATGTTTACAATGCTGTTGACAGTGTTCCTTCAAGACACGGTGACAGTTTGACCTTGAATAAACTCTGCAGCTCCTCAATACACAAGAAGACTTCCTGTTAGAGTGACAGCTGTCACTATCACTGCTAATATCCGTCTACATGTTAGTGACAGTATATTTTCCACAGGTTTCATTCAGTGTCCTTTTATTACTACTGATAGTGAAAGTAAATTCACACTGACTCCAAACGTACTGAAGGACTCAGTGAACTGGTCATTGTTGGGTGAAATGTGTGTGAGCGACCAGCAGAGAGCGCTGCAGGTCAGCCGTCACACACTGAGGATGTTTATGATTATCGTAAATATTAGAAAGTGGAAACCCTTCTTTCTCTGCACGTTAGGTTGAAACAAACAGCTGATGTGTTTTTACTGAGTCACTGTCAAAGCTGTTGGACTGAACTCATCATCTTCACAGTTTGACCACTGGCGCCATCTTGTGTCAGAAGAACAACACAGCAGCTTAGCGTTAGCATCCAGACTGTGTCCAGTCAGGAAGTCCTTGTGTGTGATGATGAGGATGATGAAGACAGAGGAGTGTTTAGAAGACTAAAGACAGACTGTAGATGTTGGTTGTGGTACATGTGAGGACTGAACTGTGATCACATGACTCTTCACCTCTGTCTCCTCTCACAGGGAGAAGATGATCTGCAGGATCCTGCTGCTCATCAGCCTCAACTGTGTCTGTGGTCAGTTTACAGCTTCACTTTCTGACACTGTGATTCAATGAAGCAGTTAAAGTGGCCCACATGTGAGCAAACAGCTGATGTTGATGAGCCTCTGCAGCTCTGAGACGTCACTAAACTGTCCACACAAACATGGAGATGGAGTTTAAAGGCTGCCATGTTAAAGCTGTCAGTGTGTCTGCTCCTCACTTTCCCTCTCTGTCTCCTCAACAGGAACATTTGTAGTGAATGTGACATAGACCTCCTATCAGGCAGAGGAGAACCACAACATCACACTGGAATGGACGTTCACAACCACAGCTGACACTTCCTCAGACTCCATTTTTATCTACTGTGAGCTGATAAATCATCACAAAGTCTCAGCCCTGTTTCATCTATATGGAGGTGTTGAGGTCCCAGAATCTCAGGATCAACAGTTTGTAGGACGAGTCCAGTGGGACAAAGATGTCCTCGGAGACGGACGACTCAGACTTCATGTGTCCAGACTCAGGACTGAGGACTCAGGACAGTACCTGTGTGGTGTGAGGACAAACTATGATGGGTACTATGGTGAATGTTGGCTCAACGTCTCTGGTAAGTTGGTTGAGTAGAAGCCAGTGGAACTTGATTAACAGGTTCAATTGAACAGCTTTTTTCGATCAATTAGAACCTGAAGAAAAGTATTGAGGATGACCACAATCCTTCACTTCATTATCACAGTATCTGAGAAATATGTCACAACTTCATCTATCATAAATATTTACTTGTTGTGTTTGAGGTGAAACACGTCACAGCACCATGAAAACTAATTGTTAAACCCGGTAACCTTAAGGAAGCCAGTCCTGCTAGACGTCCCTCGTTGGCTACCAAGCAGCTGGGAGCCTGTCCCATAGAAGCATAGTACTAACTAAGAAAAAGCCCACAGTTCAACAACAACACGTGCACCAGGTCTTTCCACTCAGAGACACCCGCTGACACCCGACTCTGATTATTGGTGGCTTAATTTGTAGGAACATGAAGTTGGAGACATCAATGAAACGTATTCTTGAAGTCAGAGTGGATGACGTAGAATCAAACTTAAAACTGCTGGCCATGGATAAATATGGATTATACAACAAGTGGTTCTGACCAAGCAATCTGATTGGTCAACAAGACATTTAGACCGTGCTCGAATCAGCATGACAGCACGCCTGACTCATTACTCAAAATATTACTCCGCCAAGACTGTGTATCTATCTCCATGGCAACACAGTAACTGTCAGAGCTGGAGCAAAAAAAAAATAAAAAGTACGGCTTGAAATTCAAACTTTCTGCCGTAAAATATGCAGAGGAAATCTCGGAAGAAGCAGCCGCTAGACGTTTCTCTATCGACCCCAAGAGAGGGAGAGATTGGCGATAAAAAAATACGGAGCTGTCTGAGGAGGACAGCAACAGGGCCAGGCTGCCTGCTGGAGGGAGGAAGAAGGCTAGCGAGGAGCCTGAGATAAACATGCGGGAATAAGTTATCAGCAATTGGGCACGCCACGAGAGAGTGTCCCGCAAAATGATCAGGGCGATGGAGAAACAAATGTCCGCCACCGTGATTGACAGCAGAGATGAGGAGTTTGCAGCGAGTGCTGGTCGGCTGAATCGTTTCCTCCACCGCAACAACTTCACTTGCAGAAGACAACTATTGCCCAGCAGGATGCTGGAGAATTCACTGAGAAGCTGGCGAAGTTTGTGACATTTTCATCTCAGATTTTTGTGTGGAAGGAATTAAACGCCTGTCCCGAATTGCCCCCTGGTCCTAAATAAACGTCTGGTCTGTTAAGTGATTTTCCCTTCAGTGTGAGAGACACTATTGTGACTGTGGTGAAAACGTTTTATAAAAAATATAAAAGAAAAAAAAATCTACGTCTTTGTTATAACTTGCGCGATAAAAAAAGCATCTTCTGTTTATCTGTGCAGTATTGATTTAGTTCGGGAAATTCCGAGACTGCGATAAAACATTCACGTCAGCTCAGAGTTCATCATCTGGGACTAGAACATCCTTTCTGTTGCTAGGTCGTTACTAAGGGCTGGATTATTTGCTGGAATGGTAAACTACGTTCCATTACATATGAGTCTACTGACGTGACTGATTTTGTGTCAGTTATTGGTCAGACCCCATGTGTTTCCATGGAAACACGACGCACACTAGCAAAAACCTTTAAAATTTGAGAGCAAATGTCCATCAACGTAGATATATTTTGATTATACATTTTAATTTTGTTGGTATTAGTTGTATAATTGCAATCTTACCCTCATGGGTGTGCTTTAACGTCATTTGAGCACTTCAGTGCTGCTTGCGAACCACATCACTGTCGTGCTCAAATGACGTACACCCTCTCGGGTAGTATTGCTTAAATATACACAGAATTACGGCAATTAGAAGTCATGAAAATTAACATTGAGTCTGTGTTTACATTACAAAAGCAATGTTGAACTCCATCCTTCCACTTGCTTCTCACAATATCTGGGAACTATAAATTACAACTTCATTTGTTCTGGATGTTTTGTTTTCTTTAGTCGTGAAATGTTTTTTCTTTGTGTAATGGGTTTGGTCTCTCTACAGCAGCGAGGGATCAACCTGAACCGGAGAGACCGAACACTGACACACCGGAGAGACCCAACACTGACACACCGGAGAGACCCAACATAGGAAGTCAAGCAAACATCGGCTTCTACTTCGGACTGACGACAGTAGCAGTAATTTTGTTTGTTGTTGGTTATGTTTTCTTCAGTCACTGTCTGCCTGATGAACAAGATTTCTGGTCAGACTCGACTCTGTAGATGAGACTATGTAAGACGATCGATGCTGATGAAGGTTCTCAGTCATCCAGGTCCTGGTCAACCCTGCAACTCCCCTCCAGTTAGTCAGAACTGAAGAAGCCTCTTGGATGAAAGGCGAAGCGTCTTCAAGAAGCCGAAACAAGTCTGGGTGTGTCAATACAGCACTTTGTGTGACACCATGGACACAGAAAAGACTTATAAGGTAATAAAAGTATAACAGGGCCAGCAGGTAACCATAGCAACAACTGTAATGCTGTGAACTCACATTTCAAACAAACCAGCTACAAACTGTAAAAGTTGCTGATGGTTGAAAACACATCCTGCCTTTAAGTTCGTCAGTGTCCAGAGTCAGAGGACACTACAATGATGGAGCTGACGGAGGAAACGTTGTTCTTCACCTTCATGTTGTTCATTATTGTGACAGGACGTCTCATCAAACTCAAACTGGACTGATCTGAAATCTGCTCTTTGTCACTTTATTGAAATACTGCTGAGAAGCATGACTACGATGTATACCATGTATACGCAACATTTATAGTGTAGATTTTATCTATTGTGTTTTTTTAAATAATTACATTTCATATTTTTATAAACCACGTGCTCCGTGGTCCTCGTTCTTCTCACCTCAGTCTTCTCACTGACTTTAGCCTCTCTACTCTGGTCTTCAAAGAACATTATGACCAAAAACTCCTTTATCAAGTTCTTCAGAGGTTTTTGACATAAAGGTCAGCAGAGGGCGGTCTGCACTTTAAAGTTATTCTATCAAGTGGATTTTGATTTCCACAAGTTAAAAGTCTCAAACAGCTGTCAGGCTTCCAACTAAATATAAGAAATTACATTAAGAATAAGTCATAACACATCCAGGAAACAAAAGAGCATTAACTCTAATCACATCATAAACTCACTAACATCATTGTGTTCATGTGCGTTGTTATTGTATTATTACACTGTGTAGGTCTGTACATCCTGTATGTGAGCTTCATACTCTCTAAACTGGATTTATTATAAAATGAGCTCAGAACTTTTATTTGGTGTCACGTTTATATAATAATATGTAACATTTCTACATTAACATGTCTAAAACGACTTTTTTCATATACTTTGTTGAGTTTTGTTCTAATATAATCTTAAATGTTCCAAACAATGTTCAAACCCACTAAAATGGTTTCATTTGGTCTCCTGACTTTATTTTGAAACTACCTCTGGTGCCAGTTTAGTAAAAACATAAAGAAATGTAAATGAGATATAAAACAGTTCCACAGTATGAAGCATCATGTTGAGACATGAAGATAACTGACACGCAGGACAACATTTGTCTGAACGGGCTCAACTCTAATTCACATGATGAAGAGTGAGTAGTGACACAAAGAGGAAGAGACTTTTCAAACTAAAGTAACTCCAGTTGTATTCCTTTTGTTCCCTCTAAATCTATGATGAACACTGCTGACAGCTTATTGATGGAACCAGTTTATTGATGCAGAAAATGGTCAAACACCTTTTAAAATACATTAATATATATAAAAACATGAAATACAGAGAATATCAAGCATTTTTAAAATGACAGAAGAAGCTTGTGTGTTAACAGGAAGTGTTTTTCACATAAAATACATTAAATGTTCTAAATGTTTAACTCTTTTTAATGAGAAGCTACAAAATAAGCTGATTTTGAAGTGGCACTATCACCTTGTAAGGCAAGGCAAGGCAAGGCAAGTTTATTTGTATAGCACAATTCAGACACAAGGCAACTCAAAGTGCTTTACAGGCACACACAAATTACAGAGTGTTCACACATAATATTTGTTCTCTGAGACAACAAACAACAACAAAGGTGTCAGAACAGACCGGACGTAACAACACAAACATTTCAATGATTATATGTGATGACCTAAACTCTTTATATCAAATACAACATATTATTAAAACCATATGATAGTAATTGTAAATGAGCTGCTGTTATATTAACTTGACAAATTGCTGTGTGTTATTTGTTCAGCACAGCTGCACACAGTGATCACAGAGAAGCTGTCAAAGTACAGATGGAGTTTTTCTAGTTGTTGTCCATTCTGTTTGTGTAGTTGATACAGATTTCTTTATTGAGCTGAAAGAAACAGAAAGTCAACAAAAATATTCAGGTCGACGTCACAATCAACATGTTTTATTACATTTCACTCTCTCTCTCCCCTACCACACTCTCCCAATAAAGAACTCCCTCTATCTGTTTTTCACTATCTGTCTTACAGGATTGATCAGTGAATCATTGACAGCTAACAGTCTTATTCTAGTATTTCTAACAGCTCAATGGTGAATAAAAGGTATAAACTGTACCATGTTCAGCTTCTTGACGGCCTCTGATTGTGTCATAGAGACAAACATCACCTAAAGAGAAATGAAAATCAAGACAAGGTGAGTTCAGTCACCTACACTGTAACAACTAATGAATCATGTGAGACCTCAGATTCTTTGGATCATTTAAAATGTGTTTATAGGCTCAAAAAGACTGAAACAACCCAAAAATTCTACTCTGCAAATGATAAAATCAGTTGAACAGTTTAAGTTAAATGTTGATTCTTTGCAGAATTTTGGTATTTCTTAACCCACCTCCAGTCCTTCGTCTTGTTCACCAACTAAGAAGTGTTTTAGGAATGGCTGATCTTCCTCGAGACGACTACAAGACAGCTTTCCTTTGTCACACTTTCTTCACACTTCACCTGATTGGATTATTGCGTGTGTGGAGATCAAATTCTGTATCTGTGATGAAGTTGCTTTTCTATGTTTCAGGGAGCTAAGCTTGATTTATTGATCTTTTGATGGTTTGTGTTGTGGAATTTCAGGAGAGATGAAGAGAACTCAGAGACACCGACGACTTATGTTGAAGCAGTTTATACAAACATGATCATGGAGGAACAAAATGACAGCACAACTGTCTGCACAGAGCATTGTCAAACAAGTTATCCTCATGTTGTACTGGCTGTTGCCAATGAGGAGGCCAGCTTGCACAGACAAACTGGGGTGACCATTGTGTTGCAGAAAACTGTAGATCACATCCACAGTTAAGAAGTAGGCTGAACAAGTGTTCAACTCAAGAAAATAGCACAAGATAGATCTGCTGTGGTCAAACGAGTTCTGGCTGCCAGCTGGTGGAGGCTGTGTGCTTACGGGCAGTACAGAAAAGTCAGAGCTGGAATCAGACTCTGAAAGAGACAGTGACCTTGGTGGGAGACCTCTGGACTCCTGGGCAAGATGACTGGTCCACTTGGGACTAGCAGACTGACATCAAGAATAAGGGTGCTAACACACCCCCTACCACTGCTGAGGTATGTGTGGCAGATGCTGACTTCAAGAAAGAAAGCGGTCAAGAGGGTTAGAAGACTGTGTGGAACTAGGAGGGGAGGTGTCTCCTTGTCAGAGGACAGCACTTCTGCAGCCTTTGTCTTACCTAGCACTGGGTTGTGTTGAGTTATCTAATGCTTCAATCACCAAACTCTAGTGTCGTCCACAGACTCTACAGCCAACGTGTATCTCCCAAACTACCTCTGCATTCTTTTGGATTTCCTGCATGTTGAGGTTTCTTGGTCTGAAGTGCACAATGACACTATAGTGCATGGTTTCATTGAAGTTGTGTAGGAACAACGACTTGAAAATGGGTTCTTCCTCCAGCCCTGGTGCATTATATCCCTGAAAATATGCGGCCCTCAGGCACCTATAATATTCTTTGGGAGATTCATGCTTCTCTTGCATGATGGCTAAGGCAGAGAGGGTGGCAGAGGCAGAGTCGGTGTGCACTGAGTACTCAGCCCACAGAGAATGACAAAGTGCTGAATAGTGGTCTTGGGTTCCTGGTGGGAGTATCTCCATGAAGACATGGACACTCCTGGTTGTCGACTTCCAGACCAGCTTAGGTTTCTCATGTGTTGAGGCGTGAGGAAGATCAAAAAGACAATGCTCAAGCTCCCTGAGATAGTCAACAATGTTTGACTCAGGGAGCTCTATGTCTTTTGTGAGGGACTCAATCTGATGAATGTACAGGCCATGTTCCCAGGTTGGACCTGTGTCATCTGAGTCGTCTGAACTGCTAATGTCCCTGATATCGCTAAAGCAATCAGAACGGTGGTCCCCCCTTCGTGGTGGAGATGAAGTCTGTTCAAGAGGCAGGTGTGAACCGCAATGTGCATACAAATCGCACATCAATGGGGGTCCAGAATCAGTGATGCTGCGGACACTGTGATAACCTTGCTGCCTTTGGGCAACGGTGGCACGGCTGCGCCTGGACTGGGGCACCCTACGTTTGGATGGGGCACCTGTGTCCACCAAGCCGGCCTTTGGTGGTGCTGGATGGCCGTAAAGTGTCAACTGGGCAACGCCACTGGGGGCGGTTGTGAACCGTGAGTTGACTGAAGTAGCCTGCTTGTGTGTGGTTTGGAGTTCAACAATCTGTGTGTCTCATCTTTCCCGACCTGGACGTCGCATCGCAGGCGGGAGTTATCACGCTGCACAGCGTGGTAGCTGTTCTGCAGCTGGGTAAGCCATTCTTGGGTCACTGCCGCTTGCAGCTTGGCTTCGCGATGGGTGAGTGGCGCTATTTGACCAAGCACCTCGGGTAGGGTGCGTTGCAGCTTTCCAGCTGGATCGTTGACATAGCTCATTAGCTCCTGTATTTTCTCATCACAGGTGCTAATGTCATAGCTATTAAGGTGGCCTCTCTCCTTTAAGAAGAGGCAAAGGAGACCAGCAATCCCATTCTGCAGGGCTGCCTCGCCTGACTCATAAGGAGCTCCAGCTCCTGCCACACTGGGGTCTCCGTCTACTCACTTTACTAAAGCAGCAGAGACAGCCAGTGGGTTCAATAACTTATGTGAGTGGCTGTTATGTTGCCAATGCACAGGTGAGAGGCTTTACCTGTGACTTACAATCCTACTTGTTAGTAGGTGTTATGCTAATTACTCTCATGCAACCTATCCTGTTAGAATGTCAACGAGGTGGTTTCGACACCTCTGGAGATATAATAGCTAAGTTGTGTTAGTGAACGCAGAATCTAAATAGCATGCAAGCTATTTAGGGTTGAAAGAAAAACTAACCAATAGTCGACTACAACAATCTACAAACCACAATTGAAGATTTGGCAGTTGTGAGTGCTTAATCTGAAATACATCTGGTTCAAGATGTCCTCACACGGGGCACTATTGTTGGTAGTTGATGGTGAGGCAGGTCTGGTTATAGGAAATGAAATGGGCAGTGAGAAAACAGCAAAGTGTGCAAAGGGAAAAATCTTCCTTCTGTAGGAGGTAAAAGCGGCTGGTTGCACAGCTACTTATTCTGGATCGGGAGCGTGTTAGGTGACACAGGGCTGCAGCTATCGAATATTTTTAGAATCGAGTATTCTACCAATCATCCCATTGATTAATCGAGTAATCTAATAAAAAATATTTTTGCATTATTAAACAACAATTCCTAATAGTGCATAACGAAAATGACAGGCCTGTTAAATAGACCAAGCTATCGGCTTTTATTCCTGGAAAAATTGTACAGGTATTTATTCTAACTATTCTGAACATCGGGAGTAAGGGTGTGTGTTTGTTTATGTGTGCATACGTGTGTAGCAGTATGAAGGACTGTTTGATGGGTTTCAGCTGTGTGGCTCTTTCCAGCCAATCACTGTGGGGAGCACCTTATAAAGTCAGGCATAAGGCAACTGGTTGTCCTCTTGCCTGATGGAGCCTGGTTCACGTCACTTCCTGGCGCCCTTCACTTCCGCCTCGCTTGGTAGCAGGTAGGCTGCCGGCGGCAACTATAGTCTGGTCTCACGCTGTCCCTCCAGTTGTTTTCATTTTGGTTAATTTATTTCAGTGGCTCGCTTGGGTGTTGCTGCTGGCTGCACATTGCTCGCTGCTGGTTGTGTGCTGCTTACTGTCCGCTACTGGTTGCTGTGTAGCTGATCGCGTTGTTCCACATCGTGCCGACCGTGATTGCCTGACCGGTGTAGCACAGTGACTGTAGCTTCCTCCTCCAGCCACTCGTAAGTTGCTAATATCTGTTCTTTTATTGTAGGGTAAAGACACCTGTGTAGGAGCATAGCAACCGCTAACCTGCAAGAAATCACTGCTGCTTTGCTTCGCCGTTTTGCCTCACGGCTCTGCTGCTTTGCTTCGCTGTTTTGCCTCGCTGCTTTGCCTCACCGCTAGCTGCTCTGCTGCCAACAGCTGCGTTGCTTGCTGCTCAATGCTAGCTGCTTTGCCTTGTAGCTATTGCTTTGACTCATAGCTTGGCCTCACACTGCGTTGACAGACTTTTATGTGCATCCGCGGTTGCGGTGCTTCAACGCTGTTTGCCTGGCTCCTTGCTGCTCACTACAGCTGGCTAAAAGTGTTAGCCTTCGTCCAGGCTTTGTTTAAGCATTGTTGTAGCCTAAACGCCATACTGATCTGTGTTCTGTCAACCCTGTCACGTGTGTGTGTGCACGAGAGAGCGCAGTGGGAGTTTATGTAGGAGACTATACGGGCCTCACATGGACGCATAAATATAAATGTAGGGGACAATCACTGCTTGATAATAAAGGTCATTAATCACTGGTGATTAATTTTACACTCGTAGATGGGGCACCACCTCCGTTGTTTGATTTACTGGAATAGGCCGGAGGGAACTATTCCAAACATCTAACTGTACAAGTTTGACTTGGACAGCTAGAGTATCAATTTCAAATCAATTTATTCGATCTCAATATTCTGAAGCAGTGAATTCTTTGCACGTATCCATCGGTTCTCCACATTAAAATTAAGTTCCAGACAAAGACGAATGATTATATATGTTTATTGACTAAATAATTTGGGGTAACATGAACTGACAATTTTAGACGAACAACAGATAACAGAAAAGGTAAAGACTGTAATAAGCAAAGTAATAGTTATGTTACCGTCGGCAGATGGTAAAGTTAATGGGTCGGGTTTTTATATATTAAATATTACGTGAGTAATTTTTTCATACTGACACGACCCTAACCTCACCTTTAATTCAACGTTCATAAGATAGAAGTCAGAACTTTAGACAGAGGTCAGCACTTTAGACACCACTCATTCTCACGTATGTGGATCCAGCTGTATGAAGACGTTCAGCCTGTTTTGTCTGGGTGTCAGGAGGCACTGAAGCTTGGTCTCTTTGAGAGTTCTGGGTTGGACCACGGCACGGCGCGTCGGTCCAATAGCCAGAGGGAAGGCCGGTACTCTGCTGAGGAACTCTTGGTCTGGAGGCCCAGCGGGTTTCCCGCCTTGGGAGCACTGGGGGCAGAGTCAATCTCGGCTGGGTGCACACAAAGTCTCTTTTGTTGGAGACTCCTTGCACGGCTTCTGAGGCAGACGATGGACTGCAATGTTCTTCATCAGATGATCACAGTCTTGAAAAAGAGTGTTTCTTTGCTGTTTCAAGGTGGTTCTCAAGTTCTGATCCTTTCACTAATTCAACTTCTTCTGGATCAGGTGGTGATACTTTAACGTTATATTAACCCTCTGGGGTCTGGGGTATAATTGGCCGTTTTTGACTATTTTTGATTTTACCATTATATTTCACCTTAAAAACAATTTACCTTGCCTTGTTTGGTGTCATTATTTTCAGCACAACCTCACATGTGTGACTGTACAGTTATTTTTTCATTTTGACATACTGTATTAACACAATGGACCTAAAATCACAAAAAAACATAAAATCCGAGAAGGAAAAAGTTAGTTTATTTACTGTGAAAACCACAAATATGCTCAACGAACCATTTTTATTACTTATAATGCAAATATAAATTGTTGTTTGCTAAATTGGCGCATACGTTTTTGAAATTTACAAAGTTATATGTAACTATTTACATTTAAATGCAGGCAATGCCTCAGGCTCAGGTCTGCCTGAGCTCCTCCAGCTCAATGTAAAGCTGCACTGCCTGCTCCACATTCGGCACTCTACTTGTTGTTTTGACTCATTAAACAAAAAAACAACTCCACTACACACTAAACACACTACATAAGACACTAACTAAGCACTCCAAACACGCTAAATGTCACAAATCTCCCAACTCTCAAAACTCGCGATCTCTGTCGCTGCCTCTCTGACCGGCACTGCTGCTTTCACTTTTCCGCCCCGTCCCTTCCAAATCTTCCCCCCTCCCTTAGCAACCAAATCACATGGTTTGCCATGTAATTTTGTGATTGGCTAATGTGGTGCCTTTTTCCACCAATAGGAAAGGGTTTTTTTTGCTTGCACTTCCTGCTTGCGGACACGTTTGTGAGGAAAGCCCGATCTCTTTATCGTCTCTTCCTGCACCAAACGCGCAGAAAACGTGACGGCAACACTAGCGAAAAAGTGTGGCGTACATAATACATCGTAACTCCGGTTTTACTTGGCCTATCAACACGATTTAAAAACTGGCATATAGTTTGAAGGTTGCTCTAACATATAGAGTCAGAACAGAGACTCACAGAGGCTCCGTCTCGCTGCTACGTCATCTTAAATTAGTCACGTGATTTTGACGTGCCGGCGCGTCAATCGACCTCAGAGGGTTAAAATCAAATCAAAAAGAAAAGAATTTGTTCTATTAAAGACTTGGGTAAAATTAGAGCACTTAAAGTAGTTATTCAATTCGCTTTCTTAGAGCTTGTTGCAAAAATAAAAGTAAAGATTACTTAAAAATATAAAAATAAGAATAAAAAGCAAAGAAGTGAAGAGAGGAGAGAAGAAGACAGAAGTGTAGTGAAAGAAGAGCAGTGACCAAAGTCATGACCGAAGTCATGACCGAAGGTCAGGACCGAAGGTCAGGACCGAAGTGGTGACCGAAGTCAGAGAAACAGAGGACAGAAGTGTAGTAACAGGAAGAAGTGACCGAAGTCAGGACCCAAGGTGGCGTGCAGAGCATCTTCTCTGTTTTTATGAGCTACAGCAGGCAGACTGAAAACAGGGGTGGGGCTGACTGACAATACTCCTTCTGTGATCCGAGTTTTGACCCACAACACTTTAAACTATTGCTTTAATGTTTCGAAATCGTGTTTTAACTTCCCAAAAACTTTATCATCTTAAAAGTCGAATTTTTGTCATATTCCTTGTAGTTCTATCTTAACAAAACATATCAGACATTTAACTGGTAAATAACACAATCATTACACACAAAGAGGATCATGATATGCAAGTATGTGCCCATCGCAAAGGTGGGGGCTGGTTTCTCTCAAACCCTAAATTCATTAAGTAATAAACTTCATTTGGGCTTGACAATAACATGGGAAAGCTCTAGTGTATGGCCTTCTTAGGCTATTTGGGAATATGTTAACATTAAGAATGAGATTGTAGTTAAGTAGTTATTCAGAACGTGTTGGAACTTGGATAAGTATAGAGACTGAAGCAAAATTGAAATGTCATGGACAGGGTCATAAAAACGGCTTGGCCAGTGAGGGGGGGGACTGGGTCATCTTTATCCCAACCAACATCTACCCCCACTTCCTGTCATCTGATGTGGAGAGAGAGGACTCTATTGTGCTTAGTCTTTAAATTAGTAAGAGAAGGTCTCCGGTGATCTGTTTATAGCAAGAGAGCAACACATCGACCTACTCGTTTGGCCTGAGGAAGAAGGAGTTCATCTTCCTTGGAGGGGGGGAAGAAGCGAATGTTCAGTCAAACAGATAGGCTTTGTTTGTTAAGTTAATCTTGTCTTGTGGTTGAGAGGTGAGAGGACGGGGAAAGGGAGCAGAGCCTCGTGATGGAGACATAAGGGCTGATGTTCCTACATTTATGACATTCTCTTTGTGATTAGTAGTTTATGACATTTTCTTTAGTTTCTTTTGTAACAATTGGTTTCAATGGAACCTGTAATTTTGATTTATGTTAGCTTTATGGTTACTTTGGTCTTTGCAGGTTGCAGGTGAATTTCATTTGATGTAATACTTAATTCTATTTGATTTGATATTGTGTTAATTTATCACATATCTAAGAATTAAGTCCTGATTTATTGTGTTTGTGATTAGTTGCATCTAATTTTGTTTGTGTTCTCACCTGCGGTCCTCTGATTTCCCCCATTCAGGTGCTGAGCCTCGGGTGGTGGATTGGTGTCCTGATGGCGGTGTCCCTCTTGTGTTTTGCACTTTTAGGTTGATTTTCCTTCACTTTTATTTACTTCACATGTGGTGTTCCTGGGATCCCCTTTTGTTCTGGACCTATCTCCCCCCACTAAGTCTCAGCCCTGATTGGTCCCTGTTTTTGTCCCCAGTGAGTGACTTCTTAATAAGTTTTTAAGACTGTTAAAACCGAAATTAATAAATGCTTTGTACCCAGATATGCTGTCTCTGCCTCATTGTAAAACGGACCTGAGTGTCTTTAGTTGACAAGTTGTCCTTTAAAAGATAAAAAGGTCCCTGGGTGAAACCCCCAGGGTGGCGTTGTTTGGCATAAAATGTATTCTTAACCAAGTGCTGCCCAGAGCACGCTCCTCGTGCCGCCACACATGCGTGAGGGAGAGTGAGAGAGATGAGATGAGTGTGTGTGTGTGTGGAAAGGAGTTATTTGATGTAGGCTATTACTCTCTTTCAGTTCAGATGTTGAATCATTGTTGATGTGCTGTTGTGGTACGCCAGTTCTGCCTTGCAGTAGACACACTGCACTTTTATCTTCTTTTTTAAGTGTGAAATGATCCCAAACTTTGGACATTCTGTCTTTTACAAACGGTTTCTTGGCTCTCAGCCATCGCGCTAACTCAGTTCTGAACGCAGCGGTGTGTGTCCGCAATAACAGTCCATGTGGGGAAAATGATCCCTGAGCTAAGCAGGCCACATAACGCGGATGATAGGAATTAAACGAAGCCTCAAGGCAGAGATTTTGCTTCAACCTTTTTTTGTAATCGAATTATTTGAGTTACTCGAGTAATCGTTTCAGCTCTAGTAACACAGTTTGACTCGTCCAGCAAGATGAAACACTGCGGCCTTTGGCGGTTAAAATCCAAACGTTTGGTTGCTCCTTTTGAGTAACGGTTGCGCTGACAAAAGTTGAAATAAGTTCCTAAGCTCAGGAAGCAGTCGTAACATACATGGTTGTCTGTTAACAACAAATAAGTGGGAAGTTACAGCATAGCTTCTCACCTCTGACTTAGTGAGGAATAGAAAGAAAGCACCTAGAAGACAGTCAGTCTGCTACTGCAGATAGATCGAAGGCCATCCTATGAGTATACATAAACAGCAGCCTTGGTTTGTCAGAGATCCGTCTTGTCGATGTTTCTACAGCAGCTTCCAACTGCTAAATTTGCTAGTATAAACCCATAGATGATGTCCTCATCCATACGTTATCGGGGCGAACCTTTATACGGGGTATGTACAACATCTTACTCCCAGTGTGGTCACTTTGTGCCTGTCTTTGAATACAACTGATCCAGTTTGTGTCAAGTGTTTCACAGTTTATATTGTTAAATGCACTGCCCCTTTAGAAACTTTGAGTCGGGAAATGATTTCATGCGCAGACTCACACTTTCTTAGCACTTTCTGATTATTTCTAGGTTCACGTGACAATACTAGAGATTGTCAATGGTCTCAGACTTTTGGACCCCACTGTACATGCATGTCAAATTAGATTTTTAATATGAGTTTAACCGCTTACCGTGGAGAAGATCGGAGTAATGATCATTCTCGTAGTCCACATGATCTGCATTGGTGCTCTCAGACTGGACTGGTCTACAACACGTATCAGATACAGAACATTTAAACAGGAACATGAAAATGTGTTGATTTTGCATTCAACATGAGATGACAGAGTGTTGCACCTACCTGACGAAGCCTGAATCTGCGAAAGAGACACTTGTTGTCAGATGTGTAACTCAGTCTAAAATATGTAAATTCAGACGAATAAATATGCTCAAGGATCGTCAATAAGTTATTCACAGTTAGACTAAATTGTCTTATTCTAGTATTTCTAACAGCTCCATGGTGAATAAAAGGTATAAACTGTACCATGTTCAGCTTCTTGACAGTCTCCGATTGTGTCATAGAGACAAACATCACCTACAGAGAAATAAATATAAAGCCAAGGTGAGTTTACAATACTTATTAAACAAACTACGATTTTATAAGATAACTTAAAATACAATTATGTAACAAATAAAGACTAGTTTAACTGCTAACCATGGTGAAGAGTGGAGTAATGATCATTCTCGTAGTCCACATGATCTGCGTTGGCACTCTTAGATTGGACTGGTCTACAACACGTGTCAGATACAGAACATTTAAATAGGAACATAAAAATGTGTTGATGTTACGTTCAACACGAGATGAGAGAGTGTTGCACCTACCTGACGAAGCCTGAATCTGTGAAAGAGACACTTGTTGTTAGATGGTTGTTATACTGCTGTTCTCTCTCATGAGGTCAGAGTATGTGTGTGTATTTGAATAATTAAACAACATGTAATAATAGAAGAAGAAGGTCTCACCCTTGGACGCTCTGTAGCAAAACAAAATGAGCAGAGGAATAACAAGAACGATTCCACAAACCAGCCCAACAATCAACAGTACAGGAAACGAAGAGCTGTCAGGCCGGGACACCGCTGGAATAACTAGGAAAACAATATTCATCTAAATGTATTTCCCAGTCAAAAACAAACAGTTTACAAGAAAATGCAGCAATTGTTTTAATCCTACTCACCCTGAACTGACATCCAGCTCTGTGTTGACTCTCGTCCTGAGTGTTGACACTTGTAGAATCCTTCATCTGACTTTGACACTGCAGAGATATTTAACTCCCATCTGCTGTCATTTTGAATAACTTTCCCATTGTGATAGAAAAACACAATGGAGTCAAATGTTTGATTTCTTAATTTGCAGCTCAGACTAACAGAATGTCCTTCAGTCACAGGACGGGCAGGGCTCAGCAGGATCATATCTCCATCTGTTAAACAGTCAAAGAATACCAGGTTTCAGTCAGAGATCAGCTGGTTGAGGAACTTGAGAATGAGCTGATGTAGAGAAATGAGAAAAGACATGCTGGGTTTTTTCTTTTACATTGTTGTCTCTGATTTAACAGTGATCATAAAATCTGATGTTTCATCTTCATACACCTTGTGTGTCTAATGTTCAAGAACTGTATCAGTTGGCTGAATCTGTAAACTCACAGCTAAATATCACTAAATCCTTCACACTGGACTTTAAATGGTGATCATGGACCTAAAAACTGAAGAAAAGATCAGCCACAAATCTATATTCTACACTTATACATGGTTAAAATCACAGTGTGATTAAATACTCAACTATGTTTATTAAGTGAAAACCATTAATTAGTGGAGAGATGATGAAGCAGAGTGTTGGGCAGAACTCTTAATATGTCCGTGGGCTGTCCTCCTCAACACACAACGGGATGTTTGAAATAAGAAGTCAAAGAAAAACTAAATATAATTAAAGCTGCAAGCAGCGATGAACAGGCCCTCGCAGTCCACGTGTGTAGGGGCATGCTGCTGTGGGGGCGTGCCATGTACGCGGCCCCATTGCCTGATTATTTTGTAAGCATCTCTTAACTGTCCGTGTTTCGGACAGTGCAGGAAGGGGTTAAATGTCATTTCCTGTGTCCAACATGTGGCGCTGTGACTACGACTGTATATTGGCCTATGTGTTCAAGGCTGGTCTCTTATCAAACATGTTAAGTTTGGGCCAGATCGGAATGAGGAAGTTGTTCCTCTATGATTTGTTGGCCTGCTCCATCTGGTATTAAATAATGTACGCTAAAGTCAGAATAACTCCCTGCAGTCTACATAAATACAAAATAGACCACAGGTGAAAAATCCTTCAAACTAACAACAAATCGGTGAAATTGCCTGGGAGTAGTTTGAAAAAGTAAGTTTGTTACATTTTGTGAATTTGTGGGGGAAAAAAAGGTAGACAGGAATAGGGATGGATATCGTTAGGATTTTATCGATACCGATACCGATACTCCTTATCGGTATCAATACTTATTGATACTCTTATTGATACTACAACATGTAATTTTGTATAAACAAAAATAAAGACTTTACAAAATGTTGAAAGATTCAACCCTCTTTTTATTACCACAAAGTAATAATAAAGCTTCAGCAGAACAGAAGCTATGCAATTACAAATACTCCTGAACAGATAACCAGGACCAGAACCAGATATAAAAATCAGGCGGGTGCCGGAGCACGATGCAGCAATTCAGCTGAATTTAGCACTGAGCTGACAGGAAGTCAAGCACAGAAATAACAATATAACATCTGGTTACTTTTCAAAATAAAACACTCCGTGTTTACGCCGGCACACAAATCTCAAAAAAGAGACAAACACAAGGTCTTCTGCTAATCCTTCGGTCGGGAACACTTCCTGTTGTTGTTGTTATAACACAACCGTTAACTGCGGTCGCGAGTGATTATGTGATTATCGCGGAAACATTACAGGACGGCGGACGGTGAAGCAAAACCAGATCGGAGCCGTAACGCAGCGGACAATATCCAGTGGAAATTCGGGGTAAGCATCATCACCAAACACTTGGAGCGATCGCATAGTATGAAGCTAAAGTAGGGCGGCATGTTTGATTGCTATAACAAAATAAAGTTAGCAGCCCGGCTAATGCTAAAGACTGCAGCGCCGTGGCAGCAGCACCCGGTTTCGTTTCTGCGACCTCAAGTCTCGGAGTTTGTTGTCAGGTTTGTTGTCATTACAGTTGGGTAGACGTTCAAAAACCATCCATGTCAAAAGCCAATAAAAAAATCATAAAAAAACAGAAGTACCAATAACAGTACCGTTTGTCCAGAATCTTAACCAACCCAATTAGGAGCCAGTATCAAAAAGTACCGGTCCTCGGTATACATCCCTAGGCAGGAATGGCCGTAGCCTATATGACGAGATTCAACACAATTCAGGGAACGCGTAGATATAAGTTTTGCGATAAAGTATATCAGAGTTATAAGGCTTGATTATAGCACCAACTAGTGGTGGATATTCACGATTTTTCGCCAGGTGTGACGTACATTCCAAGTTTGGTGAATTTGGGGGTATGTTCAGGCAATGAAAAATGTGATCATTTGGGACAAAAAGTCTTCATTGGAAAAACAATAGGGACCTCGCGGGTTTCCCTGCTCGGGCCCTGAAATCATACCCTGTACAGTGATGTTGACTGCGTTGCTGAACTCTCCTGATCCAGACTCACACCAGTACACTGCATCACTGGTCCTGTCAGTGATGATGCTGCATGTTGATCCAGTAGTTGTCCTCCAGGTGGTGCAGTCTGACCAGTAGTATCTGTCCTCAAGTGAAAACCTCATCACTCTCCACTCAGCAGAGTTTCCCTCACAGCTCAGTGAGACAGAGTCAGAGGTGAAGTGTTGAGCTCTGTCAGGACTTACTGTGAGAGATGCTGATGAGTGAATATCTGAAAAACGACATGTGATAAGAGGTCAAACAGAGCACAGAGATATTCAGATAGAAAATGCCTCCATTCAAATATTCCTTAGCTTTGTTTTTATTGTAACAAAGTTCAGTATTTTGGTAAAATTATGATTGATGCTAGCAAGAGAGAGAGAGACAAGATCATAAGACCACAGTAAATTCATTCACTTTTTTCAAGATACTGTTTGTTTATCATCATTTAGAAACAAGATGAACAGAGCTGATATAACATCTGTTTCTTAAGAGATAGAAACAAACTGACCTGCAGACCAGATATACCTGGAGAAACTGTACTCAGAGGAATACTCTGGATCTCCTCTTCCAGCTCTGCAACTATATCCTGCTGTGAATTCATGAACAATATAGGAATCCTGCTCAGTCCCACTGCTGCTGCCAGGTAGCTGCTCAGCTCTGTAGGATTTGTCTGACAGATGAGGCACAGCCTTATACCAGTAGAACCTCCATCCAGCAGATGGATCTTTAACTCTGCAGTTCAGAGTTACTGAGGATCCAGCACTCAGCCAAGATTGTCAGTCGGGTGTCTTCAGATATTAATCTAAAAAGGCAGAGGTTTTATATTAGCTATCAATGTTTCACAACTTTTAATCTGTAAAATGTGACCTGTCCTGTGAGCTGCAGCCCGATAAGATGGAGTAAAGATATCTGTAAACTGAGATGACTTTGTTTTTGCCTCATGTTATAACAATGACTCCAGATATCAAATAGGAATATCATGAGAGAAAATAAAATATCATGAACAAATACTAAAATTAACTGCAGCGTGTCTTAGAGTGACAAGAACGCGTGAAGCCAGTTCTCATCAGCATGAAATATGTTTCAGTTCAGTTTCACACTTTCACACAGTCATCATTCACAACTGAGAAGTGGTTGTTTTTTTTACTCTTGTGGTAGAAGTTGAGTCAAGTAAAGCAGGGTGGCATTACCAGCTGCAAAAGCATCAAAGAACATAAAAAGTCTAAAGTCAGATCACTATTACTTAGAGAGTACTACAACTTTATGAGAATGAGGCTCTCAGGTAACCTTGACATGGCGTCCTGGGACTCAACTACAGCCGCCCTAGTCTCAGAGGTAAAAAGGAACACATGCATTGTGTCGGTATCAGTCAGTGTGGTTTGGCGCCCCCTGTGGTCTTCTGTGGAAGAAGCTTTTATTTCACCTGCACAGTGACTGGGGTCTATCAAGTACACTGACTGACTGACTCATCCACCTGATAGTGTTTATTTATAATGAAGTTTAAAATGTTTCATTGACCTATCTCTGTATTAACTTAAATCACATGTCCTTATCATTGCTACCTGGTAACCTCACACTGGTACACTGTGTTACCATCCTTTAAAGTCTCAAACAGCTGTCAGGCTTCCAACTAAAAATAAGAAATGACATCAAGAATAAGTCATTATAACACATCCAGGAAACACAAGACCATTAACTCTAATCACATCATAAACTCACTAACATCATTGTGTTCATGTGCGTTGTTATTGTATTATTACACTGTGTAGGTCTGTACATCCTGTATGTGAGCTTCATACTCTCTAAACTGGATTAAAAAAAAATTTTACTTAGAACTTTTATTTGGTGTCGAGTTCATACAATAATATGTAACATTTCTACATTAGTCTAAAATGACCTTTTTCATATACTTTGTTAAGTTTTGTTCTAATATTATCTTAAATGTTTCAAACAATGTTCAAACCCCCTAAAATGGTTTCATTTAGTCTCCTGACTTTTATTTTGAAACTACCTCTGGTGCCAGTTTAGTAAAAACATAAAGAAATGTAAATGAGATATAAAACAGTTCCACAGTATGATACATCATGTTGAGACACGAAGATAACTGACATGCAGGACAACATTTGTCTGAACGGGCTCGACTCTAATTCACATGATGAAGAGTGAGTAGTGACACAAAGAGGAAAAGACTTTTCAAACTAAAGTAACTCCAGTTATATTCCTTTTGTTCCCTCTAAATCTATTAGGAACACTGCTGACAGCTTATTTATGGAACAAATGTACTGATGCAGAAAAATACATTTATATATGTAAAAACATGAAATACAGAGAATATCAAGCATTTTTAAAATTACAGTAGAAGCTTGTATGTTAACAGGATGCGTTTTTACATAAAATACATAATATGTTATAAATGTTATAATGTTTTAATCAGAAGCCACAGAAGAAGCTGATTTTGAAGTGGCACTATCACCTTGTACTGAGTGTCCACACATAATATTTGTTCTCTGCAACAACAAACAGCAACAAAGGTGTCAGAACATACCGAACGTCACAACAAAACATTTCAATGATTTTATGTAATGATCTAAACTCTTCATACCAAATACAACAGAAGATTAAAACCATATGATAGTAATTGTAAATGAGCTGCTGTTAGATTAACTTTGCAAAATGCTGTGTGTTATTTGTTCAGCACAGCTGCACACAGTGATCACAGAGACGCTCTCAAAGAACAGAGTTTTTCATGTTGTCATCTGTTCCGTTGGTTTAGTTGATACAGATTTCTTTATTGAGCTGAAAAATACAGAAAGTCAACAAAAAGATTCAGGATGACGTCACGATCAACATGTTCGATAACCATTTCACTCTCTTGCTCTGTCTGTTTTTATGATCCATGAAAGAATATGTGAGATAATTGGATTAATCTTAAAGAATTGATCATTGAATCATTGACAGTTAACAGTCTCATTCTAGTATTTCTAACAGCTCCATGGTGAATAAAAGGTATAAACTGTACCATGTTCAGCTTCTTGACGGCCTCTGATTGTGTCATAGAGACAAACATCACCTACAGAGAAATAAAAATCAAGACAAGGTGAGTTTAATCACTTAAACTGTAACAACTAATGAGTCATGTGAGACCTCAGATTCTTTGGATCATTTAATGTGTCTATAGGCTCAAAAAGACTGAGACCACGCAACAATTCTATCCTGCAAATGATAAAATCAGTTTAACAGTTTGAGTTAACCCCTACCACTGCTGAGGTGTGTGCGGCAGATGCTGACTTCAAGAAAGAAAGCGGTCAAGAAGGCTAGAAGACTGTGTGGAACTACGAGGGGATGTGTCCCCTTGTCAGAGGACAGCATTTCTGCAGTCTTTGACTTACCTAGCTCTGGGTTGTGTTAAGTTATCTAGTACTCCAATCACCAGACTCCGGCATCGTCCACAGGACTTCTAACTGGGCCATCATGTATCTCCCATACTACCTGTGCATTCTTTTGGATTTCCTGCATGTTGAGGTTTCTTGGTCTGTAGTGCACAATGATGCTATAGTGTATGGTTTCATGGAAGTTGTGTAGGAACAACGACTTGAAATCGGGTTCTTCCTCCAGCCCTGGTGCAGTATATCCCTGAAAATATGCGGCCCTCGGGCACCTATAATATTCTTTGGGAGATTCATGCTTCTCTTGCATGATGGCTAAGGCAGAAAGGGTGGCAGAGGCAGGGTCGGTGTATGCTGAGTACTCATCCCACAGAGAATGACAAAGTGCTGAATAGTGGTCTTGAGTTCCTGGTGGGAGTGTCTCCATGAGGACATGGATGCTCCTGGTTGTCGACTTCCAGACCAACTTAAGTATCTCATGTGTTGAGGCATGAGGACGATCAAAGAGACAACGAGCTCCCGGAGATAGTCAACAATGTTTGACTCAGGGCTGTCTGAGTCAAAGCGCTCTATGTCTCTTGTGATGGACTCAATCTGATGAATGTGCAGGCCATGTTCCCAGGTTGGACCTGTGTCATCTGAGTCGTTTGAACTGCTAGAGTCCCTCATATTGCTAAAGCAAATAGAACGGTGGTCCCCCCTTCATGGTGGGGATGAAGCCTGTTCAAGAGTGATGCTGCGAACACTGCGATAACCTATCTCCTTTGGGCAATGGTGGCGCAGCTGTGCCTGAACTCGGGCACCCTACTCTTGGGTGGTGCACCTGTGTCCACCAAGCGGGCCCTTGATGGTGCTGGATGGCCGCTCAACTTGTTGGGGGCAGGGGCCTGCTTGTGTGAGGTTTGGAGTCCAACAATCTGTCTGTCTCATCTTTCCCGACCTGGATATCGCAGTTATCACGCTGCACAGCATGGTAGCTGTTCTGCAGCTGGGTAAGCCATTCTTGGTTAACTGCCCATTGCAGCTTGGCTTTGCGCTGGGTGAATAGCACTACTTGACCAAGCACCTCGGGTGGGGTGTGTTGCAGCTTTACGGCTAGGTCATTGACATAGCTCATTAGCTCCTGTATTTTCCCATCACAGGTGCTAATGTCACAGATATTAAGTTGGCCTCTCTCCTTTATGAAGAGGCAAAGAAGACCAGCGATCGCATTCTGCAGGGCTGCGTCGTCTGACTCATAACGAGCTCCGGTTCCTGTCACACTGGGGTCTCTGTCTACTTATTTTACTGAAGTAGCGGCGAGAGCCAGTGGGTTCAATATCTTATATAAGTGGCTGTTATGTTGTTGATGCACAGGTGAGAGGCTTTACCTGTGAGTTACAATCCTACATGTTAGTAGGTGTTATGCTAATTACACTCAGGCAACTCCTGTTAGAATGTTAATGATGTGGTTTCGACACCTCTGGAGATGTAATAGCTAAGATGTATGAGTGACTGCAGAATCTAAATAGCATGCAAGCTATTTAGGGTTAAGAGAAAAACTAACCAATAGTACACTACAACAATCTACAAACCACAATCAAAGATTCGGCAAATTGTGAGTACTTCATCTGCAATACGTCTGGTTTAAGATGTCCTCACACGGGGCACCATTGTTGGTAGTTGATGGTAGGGCAGGTCTAGTTATTAGAAATGAATAAGTATTGATAACAATTATTAAAAGTAAATCAATAAAATTAATACAAATTATGATTAAATCCTTATCATGTGTTCAAACTCACAAAACATTGTAGCTCACAAGCATACAATACACGCGTAGTTGCGTCTTCAATAATCCAACATGCTTCCTTGCTCTGCATGGATAAAAGTTGGTTGTAGCGTGATCGGCATGGGCATTGAGAAAACGGCAAAGCGGAAAAAATCCAGATATCTGGTTGCTCCCTTTGAGTAACGATTGTGCTAAGAAAAGCAAAAGCTTCCAGCAACACGTAACTCTGGGACTGCCGTTAAAAACACTCTTATTCTCTCCATTTATCTGTTCATTGAGGAACTGACGATGCATTCAGGTGCGCTCTCAGACAATGGGAGATGGGAGTTGTCAAACCTGTTGGGGCTGTGTCAAGCAGGCACCACTACTAGAGGTTAGGGTCAATGCACTTTCCTTTGTTAGTGCAATGAGTCCGCTCTGATATCAGAACCATGTGGACGGTCCCAACACAAGTAAATCCTCCCAAACCTTCATTAGTTTAGATTCTGTCCTCTAAGCTCAGGAAGCAGCCCTAACATACATGGTAATCTATTAACAACAAATAAATGGGAAGTTACTGCAGAGCTTGTCACCTCTAACTTAGTGAGAAATAGAAAGAAAACATGCAGAAGACAGATAGATCGAAGGCCATCCTATGAGTTTAGATAAACCGCAGCCTTGGTTTGTCAGAGATCCGTCTTGTAGAGGTTTCTACAGCAGCTTCCAACTGCTAAGTATGCTAATATAAACTCATAGATCAGATGTCACTATGCCCTCATCTATACATTATCGGGCTGAACCTTTATACAGTGTATGTATGACATCTTACTCCCAGTGTGGTCACTTTGGGTCTGTCTTTGAATACAACTGATCCAGGATCTGTCAAGTGTTTCACAGTTTATATAGACTCACACTTTCTGAGTACTTCCTAATTATTTCCAGGTTCACGTGACAATACTAGCGATTGTCGATGGGCTCAGGCTTTTGGACCCCACTGTACATGCATTTAAAATGAGATTGTTAATATTAGTTTAACTGCTTACCGTGGAGAAGAGCGGAGTAATGATCATTCTCGTGGTCCACACGATCTGCGTTGGTGCTCTCAGACAGGACTTGTCTACAACACATATCAGATACAGAACATTTAAACAGGAACATGAAAATGTGTTGATTTTATGGTCAACATGAGATAAGAGAGTGTTGCACCTACCTGATGAAGCCTGAATCTGTGAAAGAGACACTTGTTGTTAGATGTGGAGCTCAGTCTAAAATATGTCATTTCAGACTATTAAATATGCTCAGTGATCATCATCGAGTCATTTACAGTTAAATTAAATTGTCTTATTCTAGTATTTCTAACAGCTTCATGGTGAATAAAAGGTTTAAACTGTACCATGTTCAGCTTCTTGACAGTCTCCGATTGTGTCATAGAGACTAATATCACCTACAGAGGAATAAATATCAAGCAAAGGTGAGTTCACAAAACGAATTAAACAAACCAAGATTTTATCAGATAACTTAAAATGCAATCATGTAACAAATAAAGATTAGTTTAACTGCTTACCATGCTGAAGAACAGAGTAATGATCATTCTCATAGTCCACACGATCTGCGTTGGCACTCTCAGACTGGACTGGTCTACAACACGTATCAGATACAGAACATTTACATAGGAACATAAAAATGTGTTGATGTTACGTTCAACATGAGATGAGAGAGTTTTGCACCTACCTGACGAAGCCTGAATCTGTGAAAGAGACACTTGTTGTTAGATGGTTGTTATACTGCTTTTCTCTCTCATGAGGTCAGAGTATGTGTGTGTATTTGAATAATTAACGAACATGTAATAACAGAAGAAGAAGGTCTCACTCTTGGCCACTCTGTAGCAAAACAAAACGAGCAGAGGAATAACAAGAACGATTCCACAAACCAGCCCAACAATCAACAGTACAGGAAATGAAGAGCTGTCAGGCCTGGACACCGCTGGAATAACTAGGAAAACAAAATTCATCTCATTTCATTTCCCAGTCAAAAACAAACAGTTTAAAAGAAAATGCGGTAACTGTTTTAATCCTTCTCACCCTGAACTGACATCCAGCTCTGTGCTGACTCTCGTCCTGAGTGTTGACACTTGTAGAATCCTTCATCTGACTTTGACACTGCAGAGATATTTAACTCCCATCTGCTGTCATTTTGAATGACTTTCTCATTGTGATAGAAAAACACAATGGAGTCAAATGTTTGACTTCTTAATTTGCAGCTCAGACTTACAGAATGTCCTTCAGTCACAGGACGGGCAGGGCTCAGCAGGATCATATCTCCACCTGTTAAACAGTCAAAGAATACCAGGTTTCAGTCAGAGATCAGCTGGTTGAGGAACTTGAGAATGAGCTGATGTAGAGAAATGAGAAAAGACATACTGTTTTTTTTTCTTTTGCATTGTTGTCACTGATTTAACAGTGATCATAAAATCTGACGTTTCATCTTCATACACCTTGTGTGTCTAATGTTCAAGAACCCTTTCAGTTGGCTGAATCTGTAAACTCACAGCTAAATATCACTAAATCCTTCACACTGGACTTTAAATGGTGATCATGGACCTAAAAACTGAACAACAGATCAGCCATAAATCTATATTCTATATTTAAACATGATTAAAATCACAGTGTGATTAAATACTCAACTATGGTTATTAAGTGAAAACCATTAATTAGTGGAGAGATGATGAAGCAGAGTGTTGGGCAGAACTCTTAACATGTCAGTGTGCTGTCCTCCTCAACACACAACAGGATGTTTGAAGTAATAAGTCAAAGAAAAACTAGATGCAATGAAATCATACCCTGTACAGTGATGTTGACTGCGTTGGTAGACTCTCCTGATCCAGACTCACACCAGTACACTGCATCATTGGGCCAGTCAATGTTTATGATGCATGTTGATCCAGTCATTGTCCCCCAATAGGAGCTGTGTGACAGGTATCTGTCCTCAGTTGAAAACCTCATCACTCTCCACTCAGCAGAGTTTCCTTCACAGCTCAGTGAGACAGAGTCAGAGGTGAAGTGTTGAGCTCTGTCAGGACTCACTGTGAGAGATGCTGATGAGTGAATATCTGAAAAACAACATGTGATAAGAGGTCAAACAGAGCACAGAGATCTTCAGATAGAAAATGCCTCCATTCAAATAGTCCGTAGCTTTGTTTTTATTGTAACAAAGTTCAGTATTTTGGTAAAATTATGATTTCTACATTGACTTCTTGCTACAATTTTCACATGTCACAACAAAGTGACTCTGGCTGCTGTAAGCAGAAGAAGAGCTTAAGTATCCAGACTAAAAGTAGTTTTCGTAAATGAGAGCAGAGTTTTAGCCAAGATATCATATCTGTCTTTTTGTGTGTTGTGTTAAAGAGTGAGGACAGAAGGAAACAAGTAAATTCCACCCAGTAAGGTGGGAAGCATGAAGTTTAGCTTGACACTAGAGAGAGAGACAAGATCATAAGACCACAGTAAATTAATGTTCTTTTTTCAAGATACTGTTTGTTTATCATCATTTAGAAACAAGATGAACAGAGCTGATACAACATCTGTTTCTTAAGAGATAGAACCAAACTCACCTGGAGACCAGACAAACTTAGGTAGACTGTAATAAGAGTAATACTCTGGATCTCCTCTTCCAGCTCTGCAACTATATCCTGTTGTGTGTGTCTGTCCATGAACAATGTAGGAATCCTGTTCAGTCCCACTGCTGCTGCCAGGTAGCTGCTCATATCTGTAGAAGTTGTCTGATGGCTCAGGAACCATCTTATACCAGTAGAACCTCCATCCTGCAGATGGATCTTTAACTCTGCAGTTCAGAGTTACTGAGGCTCCAGCACTCAGCCATGATGAAGACACAGTGATGACAGGCCGGAGTTCTGTTGGAAAATGATTTTATTAAATGATAACACGTATTGATAATCAGTACATACTTTAAACATATATATGAACAAAAACAGACTTTTAATGAGCTGTATAATCTTCACTTTGAAAGAAATGTGATGGGACTTACTGTCTGATACTGTCAGTTTGATGGGATCACTCCAATCTGTTGAAGAATGCTGCATTTGTTTCTTTCTGCCCTTACACCTGTAGTCTCCACTGTGGGATCCAGTCACAGATGTAATACTGTGTTCATTTTGATCTGAAGGTTTTTCTGAGCTGGTTGTTCTCCATTCATACTCCCACTCAGTGTCTCCTCCATCCGTGATCTCACATCTGAGAGTGATCCTCTCTCCTCTGTATACTTCAGTCCAGTTTGGCTGCAGAGTCACAACAGCCTTGTTTGGAACTGTTCATGTTCAAGAATTCACAGAAAGGAAACAAAAATGTCCAGAAGCCCAGAGGGACAAGTGAGAATTTTTTAATTCTGGTGCTTCATTTTCTAAGTTATACATTCATTTTATTTTTTCATGTGTTGCATAACAGTGCAGAAATATTCATGATGGAAATTCTGTATTTCTTTTTTGTTATACTTATTTTGACCACCAGATGCAGAAGTGCACCACTACGCATGTACTGAATCACACATCATATATACACAGTGCAAAACACGATTATATCAACATGGCTTATAAATAAGTTATACTGTTGCTGCTGAACTCAGTGACAGTAACAATAACTTTACAGAGCTGCTCGATACAGTTAAGAGTGATTTCATTACTCATGCATAGAGAATATAGAATAGAGAAATAAAGTTTAAAGACGTACAGAAATTATGCCAACGAGCAGTGAAACTGTTCTGGAGGTTTGTAGTTTATAATTACTTTGATTATATCAGACACTTTAGTTTGGCTAATAATTTGTCATCACCTGTTTGTGAAGCATTTGACAACTTGTGACTGTTGCAGCTCCCAGAGGTCATAACGAGAAACACAGCATGTGGCAGCAAACACACCACGTCACCGCCCACAATGACTGAGTGAGTGACAGACTGTTGTAAGTGACTGTATCACACAACTATACACAGTGTTGTTCCATAATAATAATAATGATAATAATTAAATGATTATTTTATTTTACCATTGCTTCTCCTCTCTGTCCTCTTTTACTGTACCAGCCCTGCTCTCACTGTTACTTTGATCCCGACTTCAGTGAAGGCTTGCCGAGGCAAAAACTCATCTGGACTCTAGTTTGTGGAAGCCAAGTGTCTGTTGGACAGTAGATACAAAACCAAACAGACATTCTGCACTTCTCCATGAATAGTGACCTTGATTGTTTGGTTCTTTTCTTTATGTTTAAACTGTGAACAAGTGGACTCTTTTGTAGTAAAACTCACCTGAGTGGCATTTTTGTGAGTTTTGTGTAACATTCTGTTACAATTTAGGATTAGATTTAATATTTTCATTTCTGCAGTTTGAACAGCTGTTTCTACACAGCTTCAGTAAACCAAACTAAAGTAGCTTTACAGTCGCTAAACTTATTCCAGTGTGAAGTCAGTGACATCATGCAGAGCTACACTTTCCAAGTAGCTTCCCTGAACAACTGAGCACTAATCCAGTCATTTCATAATGTGCACTGAGTAAAATGACACATATGTTGAAAAACACAGCTGCTAAAAAAAGTGATCATGAGTGATACAGCAGGTGACATATAGGACAAACATAACACATCACATCAGTAAATATAGAAAAGATAACTAGTCACCTTCAGCATGTCCGTACAGGAGTGTATTCAGCACTAAAATAAAGATTAAAACTTCATTAGACCAGAATCAAATACAAAATCCAGCTGGAGTTTCATCAGTGACAACTATTGTTTATCAATCAACAGTATCACACAGTTCTGTGATGATACAGAGCTACAGAGGTGGGAAACACATATAAAAACCTCTTCTGTCCACTCTTTTTGTTTTTGGAATGTGTTTTAAAAAAAGAAAATTTTACTGTGTTTACAAAAGAATACTTAAATAAAATTGTTATATTTTCATAATTTGATTCTTCCAGTCGATTTCTAGTAACTGTCCACTTGATGTCCAGCCGCTGTCGGCGTGTTTGCCAGCTTCTGGACAATACGAAATCTTACATTTGATACTTAGCCAAATTCCAGTCCTCTTTAGGTCTTTGTATCTATATCGCCATATACTATATAACGTGAGAAAAGGGGAGGTAAAAATGAAGTTCTGTCAAATGACAGTTCTGTCAAATATCATGCATAACGTTATTCCATCTGATATGTCCATCCCGAGTCAACAGCTAACGTTACCATAAATAATAATATATCTTGATCTTTACTGAGAGAACAGAATGTGTCTTAGCGCCACTCATTTATGATAAAACGCTCATCTCTTTAGCTACATGGGTTCGAGCACCTCCACCCCCAGTAAGAGGCACAGACTGGGGAAAAAAATCTTGGCAACTCCATCACTGTCAAGTATTGGAGGGCCATCATCTGATACCCTTTCTATTGAGGAAGGAAAAGTAGGCTGACGGAGGATACGCCAACCGCTCTGGCAACGTCGATTTTTTTTTGGGGGGGGGGGAATACGACTTGCCGCAGTATTTTGAATTTGAGTGTAGTAACCATTTTTGGCCACATTCTTACATATGGCGCCTTTAAAAGACATTGGTCTATGTGGCAGGGTATAGTGCACTAAGGTGCTAGTCCCATAGATGGCAGCAAAGCAACTTTGGGATGCCGGCTGCCTTAAAACGAAGAAGAAGAAGAAGAAGAAGAAGAAGAAGAAGAAGAAAAAGAAGATTTTAAAATTAACTTTATTTAAACATAAACATGAAACACAAAACAAACAAATCAACAAACAAACAAAACCACAAAAAAAACCCAAAACCATAATAATCAACAATGTGTGACAATCAGAAAGAGAGCAGCAGCTCTCCTGCCCCGCCCCGCCCCCAGATCATCAACAGTTTGATAATAAGCATGTTCAACCCTGATACGTGAAAGCCAGCAGCCCCTTCATCACCTCCTCACCCTCAGTGCACCCTGAAACCTTTGCTTTATTCTTCCTGGAGATCCAGATTGCAAATTTAGCCACCTCTAACACAACATTCATCAAAATATAGAACTTCTTTTTTCTCACCTTGTATTTTGGACCATAAATAAACAGATCCAAAGAAAACTGTTCCCCAAAACCAGGGCACCACGACTTTAACACTCCAAGCAGACCAGCTAGACGGGGACACTCAGTGAACAGGTGAACTAGAGATTCATCCTGCGCACAGAACAGACAGCCCCTCCCCATGACCAGGGTCCAGGTGTGCTATGTGCCTGTTCGTAGCTATAATCCTCCACTGCAGATCAGCTGAACGCTTTTCTACAGGCAGCTTATACAAGGACCTCCAGCTGCCTGTCGGGGACTTATCCTGGCCAAACGACTTGGTCCACTTCGACATCTTCACTCCAACCAGGGAGTTCAGACGACACACCTTCACACACAGCTGGTACAGTGGCTTCTTCTGCGCAGTCTCAAATTTTCCAAGCCATGGAGTAACAAAGATTAAGAGCTCATCCCTCTCCTCCCGCCAGTCTCCTACCACAGGAGCGACAGTTAGACCAGAAAGCTGCAAATACCGCCGTCCTCCCACTGTTCACAACAGGTTTGATTTTCAACTGGTGTATTTCAAACACTTCCATACTTCCAGGACAGATGTGTAGAAGGATGACAGGCCAGTAAGGTCCACTTCATCCAGCCAGACCAGGAATAGCGGTTTGTAATATCCTAGTCGGCTTACCCTCTGCAGAAGCTGCTCTGCAGTCTCCTGCCACTGGAGACCACACTGATACAGCAGCTTCTGGACAGTCTGCAGTCTGAAGGACATCATTTTAGATCTTATGTCCACCAGTCCAGACTTTCAGCCTATGCCACAGTGTCGAAGCGACCAAGTTATTAATGATCAAGACTTGTCCCCTGTATGACAGCTGAGGCAGCAGCCAATGCCATTTAGACAACCGCGCACACACTTCACCACTACACCCTTCCAGTTCTGCTGTTCAAAAAGCGAATCTCCCAGATACACCCCGAGCACCTTCATCCCGTTTCTTTGCCACTGTAGCCCTGATGGAAGAGTGGGCATCCCACTGTTCCCCGTGCCGCAGTACAGAGCCTCACATTTTGCCCAGTTGACCTTGGCTGATGAAGCTCTTCCATACAAGCGAATACTTTCTTTTAAAACAACCACATCAGCTTGTTCAGAGATAAAAATGTTCACATCATTAGCATAAGCAGCTATTGTGAGAGGCACGCTAAGAGAGCTGTTGGGCAGATGAAATCCTCTGAGTTTGTTCCTGATGTTACACTGAAAGGGTTCAATAACGAGGGGCCAGTTGTTCAAAACATTTAATCTGGATCAAAATGATCCGGATTTGGAAATCCCATTTTTTGCTATCCAGGATCAGGTAATCCTGCTTACTTTTATGCCGGTTTTTCAAAGCAACATTGGATTGGATCACCCTGATCCAGATACACAGTTTTCAAGATTACCAAATCCGGATTACCAGTGCTCTAAACCAACCGATCGGATGGCATAATATTAGGAGACAGAGCCTATCCACTTCTACCATGGCTGATGACTCCTGTCCTTGCAGTAGCCACACCTGCGCAGGCACGCTTCAACACTGCTCATTGCAAAACAAGATGTGCAATTGAGCGTTTAAACGGAGTTCTGAAGAGACGCTTCGCATGCCTTAACTACTTGCGAGTGGAACCACAGGGAGCATGCAACATAATACTTGCGTGTATTGTCCTGCACAACATCGCTACCAGGTGCAATGTCCCCCTCCGTGATGATGTTTATGATGCACCTGAGCCTGTTGAAGAACCAGACCAACCTCTGGCGTTCTGTCAGAATGAGGGACTGACTGGACGTGTAGTCAGGGATGCAATTGTTAGACATTATTTTTGACGGTTTCATCTGTGATGATTGTTTCTTTGAAATTAATATACAGCGATGACAGAAAAAAATTATGTATTATTTTTGTTTGTTATTGAAATCCGGGGGATTGTTTCACGGTTTCATTGTTTTCACAAGATAATTTTTATTTTATTTTATTTTGACTTTACTATACTGAATGGCTTATTTGGTAGCCTATGTCTACTTTATTTACTTTGTCACTGTAACGGTTATACAAGTCAAGTGCAAAATATAAATAAAAGTATACACACTAAATGATACAAATGTATTATTTGACCAATTTTACAGTTTTACTACGTTTTCTTCCTGAAATCCCCCTTGAAATCCTACCCTCTGTTGGGATCAGGATAATCCTGTTTTTTTGGATCAAAGTTGTCCAAATCCTCCTGAAACGTTTTGAACAACACAAAGTGAAGGTTTGATCCAGATTCAAACTAGGATTGGATTTCGTGTTCCAATCCGATTTCAGAATCCTTCTTTCCCTTTTGAACAACCCATTTTCAAGATTTGATCCAATCTGATAACCAAAATCCGATCAGATTACCTTTGAACAACTGGCCCGAGGCTATAGAGCTGACCTGACAGGGGACAGCCCTGCCTTATTCCCCTTTCAAACTTAAAGCACTTACATAGCCCCCCGCAACTTTCACCATGCAGCTTGCACCATCGTACAGCAGTCTCACCCATGATGTGAACACATCCCTAACACCAAATGCATGAAAAACACTAAACAAATATGTGTGGTCAATCCTGTCGAAAGCCATTTCTTGGTCCCATGACAGGATACCGATGTTCGTGTCCGACACATTGCAGATGTCTATTACATCCCTCAGCAGGAAGAGGTTGTCCATCAGCGTTCTTCCTGGGATGCAGTAGCTCTGGTCCATGTGCACCATTAGTTTAATGCTCAGTCTGAGTCTGTTGGACAGAGCTGTTGGGAATCGTTATTGATTATTAATTATTAATTATTAATTAATATGCTGTTATTAATTAATCACATTTATTATAGTTGATTAATGAAACCTAGGTAACTATGAGTCATTAATGAACACGGGGCACCACCCTGAAATCAGGGATCAATAATCAAATGATTTACCTTTGAGTCTCATAGCCTGAAAAATAGTCAACTTGTCAATATTATGGAATTATCAATAATTAGACAAGAGGGAAGGCGTGAATCCGAGCACTGGCCATCTCAACCAGCAGTTATTACAATATGGGATTGTGCAAAATAATCACAGATGCTGCTCAGTTAAAGTCAACAGTGTTTATTAAAGCTTTCTCCACAGAACAAACCACTTACTTTAACAAACAACAATTTCCTTCACAAAGCTAACAACATCGAAGCATACGCAAGCCAAACAGGTACCTGGGTGGAGGCGTGTGTGTGTATGTGTGTGTGTGTGTATATGTATCAGGAAGTCCCCAATAAAGACTACAAAGATGGCCGAACGTGGCTTGGAAAGTCACGTTCGCCGGACTACGAATTGGTGGGCGTGACTTGGGAAGTCTCGTCTGAGAGACTACAGGGAAACACCGGATGTGACTTAGTGTCACGCGAGAGCGCGAATTCCGAGATGATGAATTCAGATTCACTGATTCATATACCTGGAACTCAAAAATGGCGGCTGTAACTGTATCGACCAAAGGTGATCACTACACGTGCGCGCGAGGTTTGAACAAAGTCAGCGGTTGCGCCGTCTTTGTTCTCGTGTGCGGTTTGGTCACACAAGGGGTGAATTTACAAGGATGATACCCACTGTCCCAAAAAGGTAGCCGTGCTACCGGGGAAGTCCGTCTTTTCAGTCAATAAAGGGAAAATGCTGGACATACGTCTTATGTTATAGCGGGGTTGTTAACTATGAGTTCACAACAGATCGCCAAAGAGTGCGTGTATCTCGGTGTGTGTGTGTGTGTGTGTGTGTGTGTGTGTGTTAGTAAAAGAGGGAAGAAGCTAAGCGGGGCTTAGCAGACGACAAAGAAACAAACACAAACAACCATGTGGCGCACAGCGGTCGTCTCTCCCTCGAACAGTGGCCGGCAAGCGAATCTAGATTCGTTTGGCGTCCGCTGATCGAGCCGGAATACGACGTCTTGTGGTCACACACGGCGGCAAGACCGTACAGGCTGGATTAGCCTGAATGAGCTCCTAGCGAGCGTAGCAAACACAGTTAGCACACAGTGCGGGTAACCATAAATCGGACTCGGCGGTCCTTTCACAACAGAATAAAAGCACAACAAAGAAAAACACGCTATATACTATCTGTTTCTGCCCAAACAAAAGCCTCTTACTTTGGATGCCGCGGGATGCGGTAGCGTGGAATGCCCGGCTAACTCGTATACTCCAACTCCTTCAGGAGGCGAGCGCGGGATCAGACTGGAGCGTCCTCACAGCTGACGGCAGGCTGTGACACAGCGATATGTCGACTCGATGGAAGGGACGGTTTCGTTCCTTCTGAAGATTCTTTTCTTCCTTCTGCAGGTAGTGAGGGAACGGCTGGGTTGTACAGCGTTCCTCTCGGGATCCAAAACAATAATCACGAACGTCCGAACAAAAATGAAAGTGAAACAATAACAGTCTCTGTCTCGTCCAGCGAGGAGGGAACTGAAATTAGCTCAAGCAAAAAGGGGAAATGAAAAACGTTTCTCGGAGTTGTACCCTTATGGCCGCAGTTGCGTGAAACCGAAGTCTCTTCACAACGGACGCTGCCGAGTAGAAAGAGCAGGAGGGGTGCGTGACCTTTTAACGTGGGGGTGACGTCATTGTGATCCTGGCAGAGCTTCCGGGCTCACAGCCAATAGGGACCGGGTGACGTCTTGGGGCAGGTCAATCTGGTCACGTTTTTCACCTGGTCGGTCTTTTTCCTTGTTCTTTGTTTGGTAATTCCTCTTGTGAGGCCCTAGTAGTTAGGCTTCTGGTTTCAACTACAGGCCTCTCTTGGTCTCTTTGTTTGAGACATGTACATGAGGGCATGAGTGCCCTGGAAAGTATTGTATAGTCTGAGCACAGAAGTGCCACAAGCCTCCAGTTTTTAAGTGACGCCAAATCTCCCTTTTTGCAATAAGGAGACAACCGCGCTCAGGCACGAGGCTGGCAGCTCCCCTCTTTTAAGGCAATCCATAAAAACCAAGTGAAGATCCGGAACCAGCAAGCCCCAGAACTGCTGGTAGAAGTCAGCAAACAGCCCATCTAATCCCGGAGCCCGTCCTTTAGAGAGCTTTTGGGCCGCCGTGGTCAGCTCCTCTCTCCATCGCTTAACCAAGGAAGCCCTTGGTTGAAGCCCTTGCAGTGCAGCACTGGTAGCAGTCCTCAGCCATAAACAAAGAGGAATAAAACTCCACAGCGTGTTGTCTCATCTGGCCTGGATCTGATGTCATCCTTCCATCCAGGAGACGCAGACTGGCCATGAGTTTCTTCTTTGCCTCCTTCTTTTCCAGGTTAAAAAAGAAGGCAGTTGGAGCATCCATGTCCTTCAGAGCAATGAAGTGGGATCTCATCAGTGCCCCCTTCACTCTCTCCTGCAAGAAAGCACTCAAGTGTCTTTTCTTTTCTTTTCTAATGTCCTTATTTGAAGGAACATCAATGTGTTCTCCACACTGCCTTATTTCTTGTTCTAGTGTTTGTATAGCTGCTTTAGATTTAGCTGTGGAATAATAAGTGTATTCCTGACAAAATACCCTGATCTGAGCTTTACCGATCTCCCACCACTTGCCGAAAGACTCAAAAGCAGCCTGCTTTCCTTTCCAGTTCTCCCAGAAGAAAGAAAAACGTTGGCAAAATGCCTTCTCCTGCAGGAGTTTGTTGTTAAAATGCCAAAATGACTCTGTTCTTTCTGTGTGAGAGGAGATGAAAGTTGCTGTGATGGGGTGGTGATCTGACACCTACTGGTGTTATGGAGCTGTCGCTGAGTGTTGGTCTGAGGCTATGTAAAAGGCCCACCAGACTGTTCAATGCAATGGCAGACTTTGGATGAGGCTCTTTGTTCATTCTGTCCATGGTGAACTGTAGTGTGCAGTTCCAGTCTCCGCCCATGAAGCACTTGTTCTGGTCCTGAGCTGGGGGCGTAGACATTAATAAAAGAAAAAGGGACCTTCTTTATCTCCACCACGACCACCAAGGCCCGTCCTCTTACAATTTCCACAGAGGACAAGATGTAATCCAAACGTGTAGAAAAACAAATGGCTACCCCCCCTTTAAGATTGGTTCCGTGGCTTAAGACACGTGAGAGGTCAGTCCATCGAGCCCAGTCAGTCTCATTGTCAGAGTCAGAGTGTGTTTCCTGCAGCAGAATTACATCCAACTTCTTTTGCTCAAACAGTTCTTTAGTTACTGCTCTTTTCTTTGCATCCCTCCCTCCGTTCATCTTTAAAGAAGCCACCCTGAGCCCATCCATAGAATAAGAGAGAGAAAAGAGCAGCAGCAGACAGTAAACCTGCAGAATCACCCTGTGATGCATGATGATAATGTTAGATGTTAGACCTTCTTCTTAACGTTTCTCCTCTTCGGAGAAGTCTTCTTCAGTGCCGTTATGTTTGTTCAGCCTGTAGCGTTTCTTTTCATTTAATTCTTCAAATCCAACCTGCTTCTGCAGAACTGAGAAATGTGTTAGTATCCTGAAAATAACCTGTCACTTTCACAGATTTCCCAAACGTGTCATCAAGTAAAACATAAATTTCCTCCAGTGAATAAATATCACTGTTTATCACTGTCTTATTACTTTTTCCTTGTAACGTGTAACGTAACACGTTAGTTTCGTGCGTCAAGCAATAAGTAACTTCTTCACTTACTTTCTTTAAAAAGTAATCCGTTATTTTAAGAATTTCTCCAGATAAGGAAAGGAAACTCCCGACTGCAGCCTGCTTTTTGTCAGACAGTACTGTGCCACCTGCGGATGTATCAGCGGAGGCGCAGCGCTGTGATGTGTCTGTGCCCTGCTGCTGACCTACGTTACCTGTGTGTGTGTGTGTGTGTGTGAGTGTTTTCGAACCCCTGTCAAGATGGCAGAGAGGACAGCTTTTGCATCGTGGAAGTACGCACATTATTTTCAATTCGCCAGTGAAAAGGACAAGAACAACATAACGGTAAAATGCACACTCTGCGTTGGTGAAAAGCTTCTGTCGACCGTAAAAAATCACGACTTCTCGGTGCATTTAAAGGAGGCTGTGTGTGTGTCAGTTAAGTTGCAGCATGTGCGAGGCACTGCAAACGGCTTTTAATTTTTGGTAACGCATGAGTACTCTAACGCGTTACTTTCATTCATAGGTAACGCTGTAACGTAACTGATTACTTTTAATTGATGGTAACGTTGTAACCTAATTAACTACTTTCCAAAGTAACTATACCCAACACTGCTGTTTAGCCCCTTCTCAACCCCAGTGAGCTTCTCAGTACCAGATTCTTCCTCCTCTTCCTCCTCCTCATCCTCACTTAATACTTGACTATTGGATAAGCCCTTACTGCTTTGCTTACTGGGCAATGGCTCAGCCTCCATTACCTCACCCTCCGCAGCCCCAGCACCCTCCTGGTCACCCACAACAGGCAGCTGGCGGAGCACCAGCGCTCCCAGCAGCAGCCACACCGGCCGCAACGGCCAGAGCTGCAACAGCCCCGCGGCCCCTCCTGCGGCCGCGTGCCTACACAAATCACACCAGTGCTGTTATACAGTACAACCTCACTCCCCCTTAAGTGTGATATTGCTTAAATAACTAATGATACAGAAATCTGTTTATGTTTCGTTACACGTTTCTTGATTTAAAAAAATATATACATCTGCAAATATATGGGAATATCAGATTTTTAAATCACCAAATATTTGTATCAGTATCGGCCTTAAAAATCCTTTATCGGTCGGGCACTTGTGTCTACCTGTGGCTCAGCAGCCATTTGACCAATCACATCGACCAAGTCTATTGACAACAGACGAGCAATCAGACAGAGAGACAGACAGCATACACATAAAAATACCCCGGTATACTGATAACCACAATAATTTTGGTCACTTTTACCGTGGTGTGAAGTTTTCACACCGTTACATCCCTAGTGCGCACAAACTAGTTAGTCCCCCCAGGAATCTGCAGAGAAAAAGTTTAAATTCCGCGGAGAGCAATTTTGATTCTGCGGAGAGCAATTCTTGATTCCGCGGCTTAAAAGTGAAAATTCTGCAAACATTAAAAAAAACATACTTTCTTTTAAAAAACATACTTCTTTAATGTAATAATGAATTAAGTATTCTTTTTTAAAATTAATTGCAATACCAGAACACTGCAAAAAATAGTGTAACCTACTATTACTGGTTTTAAAATAATCATCATCAACATTTTCTTTGTCCCTGTTGGGCAGATTTATTTGCAACATAAAAAGTGCAAAACTTTTCACCAAACTACGGGTGAAGGTTTAGGAACTAGCAGTGAAACCAGTTCCTCTGAAGTTCTGGTGTCACAGCAGGAGAGCTGGTGTCAGTGAACACAGAACCAGACTGAGCTGCTCGTCAGAACATTTCTCTACACATTGAGTCAGCCTTCCTGCGGTGGAGTGATTGACAGCATGTGATTAACACGAGCTCGACAGCAATTCAAACTGTGACTGTACAGTCAGAGCTGCGACACGTTTGCTTGACGATGATTCAGGTGTTCTTCACTCACCTGGTGGATGGAAACTTGAGTATGTCGCTTCACTGCACGTTGATAATAAAGTTATTCTCATTATCAACGTGTTCTTCTACTGTGAGTCTAGAGCCCAGTCTATCTGACAGCGACATCTAGCGGTCGGGATGAAAACTATGCGAATTGTGATATCCCGTGGAGGGTCTTTGAAATCTGCGGACGGCCGAGAAATCTGCGGTAAATTCCGCGATCGCGGAATCACGGATTCCTGGGGGGACTAACTAGTGCGTAAGTAACCAGTTGAGTGATAAACTTAACATAATCCTCCAATCTGAACCAAGACAAACAGCAATACAGTTCATGTCTACACAACTACTACACTGATATAAAACTGACGATCACATAGAGAATCACAGATGTACTCACAGAATAACCCGAGCACACCGAGCAGAGCGTGACCCATCTTCACATCCAGCACCGACACTGTCACTCTGCTTCTGATCGAACGTCCTACTTTATATTGAAAAAAATGCAGCAAAGAGAAAAGAGAAGTCACATTTCTTAGAAATGTGAGGGCAGAGATTTTTATCAGCTTCTTCGTCAGAGTGTCTGTGTGACTCTGTTCTTGCTTCACTTTAACATGAAGCTCAGTGGTTCTGACCACAGAAGATTTTGACAAGATTACATTTCCTGTCAACTGTGAATAAATTATGAACTCATCTCCCTCATAAAGGTTTGTTCCTCATCTTTATCTCACTAACAAGAAATATAAGATCATTGGATTCAATCGTATTACAACACAATAACATTTCGTCAGCTAATCTGTACATGTTATGCCATCCAACAGTTCTTCTAGTGATTGATGAGAAAAAAAGAAACAGAGAGGAGCTGTGAGAGACAGCTTTCTGCTCTCTTCATGCTCACTTCTGTTCATAAAAACTGTTTTTATCTGAGCTCAGTCACTTCCTGTGGGTGCAGTTGGGACACAACCACCTTAAAGTGATGACATGATACGGTTTCTAGCTGGTCCCCAAAATGTAAAAATTAAAAAATGACATGAACAGTAATTATTGCACATACATGAAACATATCATTAATCATATCAGACTACTGCCCGATGCTAAAATGATGACTTCGGTAAGATACCTGCCTAAAAGACATCATCAAAAGTAATTGAATAGAAATATTAGATGACAGAATGTGGAACTTAAAATGATTTACTTCTTTTTGTTAATTAAAACACTTAAACTTAAAAAGTCAAAATAAAAATATCTATTTTTGTAAAAACTGCTGAGCTTTATAACTTCTGTATTCAAGAAGACAAGTGTCTTCTTGTTTTGTTCATTTGTCTTGTTTGCTCTCACAGAATATTAAATAACCTGATTTTCCATTAAAAGTGCTCAGTGCTTGCAGTAGCACATCAACAGCATTAACAACAGCACATTAACTACAATTTTATTCAGCATAAAAATAATGAACATAAATGACATTAACTGTAAGTCTGGCAGATCATAAAATAAGACAATACTTTATTTGTCCCACAAAGGGGAAATTTGCAATTTGCATTACATGTTGATAAAGTTCAAACCCTGGATTATTAGCCTGCAAACTACATTAGTGCGCTAAAGTACAACACAAATGATCCAGACCTGGTGGAGCTCTGTGCTCTAATCAGACCATTTTATAATAATATAAATTACAATATATGTTATAAATCATCGACAAAAATGTACATGCTATGATTATATTACTAGTACTGATTGACTTAAAAAAGATAATTTATAAGTGGTGTTGTTGATCAGCATACTTGTGAACACCTGCTTATGTTCTAGTATTGTTCATGTTACCAGTGTGAACGTTGTGTTTGCATACAGAGATGTGTGGAACCACATCGGACTGTTAAACAGTTAGCTTTACCCCTGACCGCCTCCTGCAACTCTGATGGTGAAAACAGTTCGCTTGACTTCCATCAGGGGGATATTTAACGTTATCTATCGCCAACCTGCAGCTCTTTGAAATCTATGAACAAGTCAGCATGTCTGTCAGCTGAGAGCGGCATGAGTGCTCCTGCTGACCGTCCTAGGCTTGCTGAAAAAGCAGACGCATGGATGTTGCCGACAGTAAGGGCAAGCCCACAGATACCACAAAGCCCGTCTGTAAAGATACTTTCAATCCGTAATGACCAAGAGAACCAACATGTCTGTGTCGCTCTGCCCTGTGACTGTCCGTCACTGTGAAACCACGCCCACTGGCTGCAGGCAGTGAGGAAGCAGAGAGAAGCTGCACACAGACACGCTGCCCAGCTGTCGCACAAAGTTCATAAAGTACCGATACTAATAAAATGTTAAAAAGTATTGTTCTTAATGCCTGGGTACCGCGGTACCTTTCTAGTATTGGTTTACCGTGCAACACTAGTGCAGACCATATACTAACATTTTATTGTAGGTATGTCAGGCATGTTCGTTTGTTTGAGTTTGAGAATAGACAGACTATAAGAGAAGACAGACTACGACATACTGTTACTATAAACTGGTCCGACTTTCTTGGCACATGAAACCTGATCCCCTGGAGACATCACCCTTGTTGGAGGAAAAATAAAGAGAGAAAGAAAGAAAGAGAGAGAGAGAGAGAGAGAGAGAAAGCCCTTGTCCTGTCTTCAAGCAAGTCTGCCCATGCTTTATTGTTATGGCTACCTCCCCAGAGGAAAATTTTACTGCTCAGAGCTTGCTCCTTTATGGCTATGGAGCTGTAAAGGAGCTCAATGAGAGTTCTCATTTCAGTCTCGTTGTAGTCTTTTTTGGTCTCAAACATTTCTAATTTGTTTCTCCTAAAATTCCTTAGGAGCAACAGGTGAGACTTGAGACTTTACCGCTTAAACCTTGCTCCTTTCCAGCACTGGGGAGACATTTTGAAACTTCATTGAGAGCTTGATGAGATCTCCTTTGAAACTTACAGGGAGCCCAAGCGAGATTTTCTGCACCTGTTTCTCAGGAGAAACAATTGAGAAACAGGAGAAATCAGCCACAGCCTCACTTTGGTCTCACATAGATATCATAGTTATCTAGGAGAAATTAATGAGACACTACTGAGATCTCTTTTCCATTTTTCGTTTCCTCTGGGCCTCTATCTCTGGCCTTGAGGCCTCTGCAGTGAATGTGTCAAAATGTGTATGAATGTAGTGAATGTGTTCTCTTGCATACCCTGGCTTTGCTCTCCTATGTATTAGCCCATTATAAAAAGGACTAACGCTTCTGACCTATCTCATTTGTCATCAGGATATGTACAATTCTTTTAATAATGTGTTTCAATGAGCATGCATACCCTTTCCTTGGCATTGTAAGGACACATTCCAATGGGAAATGAGTGATGTGCAGGTTATATGGGCACACACTATTTAGGAAAACAGGGCCATATGTTAAGTGGCCAACAGAACAGGCAATACTTTGGGGGGTCATCATGAAAATATATGAATCCTAACAATCCACACTGCCTGTGTTCTGTTGTGGGCCTGTGTTATGTGTACACTATGTCATCCACACAATCTTCCTTAAAATACTACATCAGCAAATACTCACCAGAGTAAAACAGCTGTTTTGTTGTCTGGCTTCAGAAAATCAAAGTGGTGTTTTATTCAGTTAAAGAATTAAATTTGACCAACTAGAAAAGATCGTCAGTCGGGTGTCTTTAGATATAAATCTAAAAAGGCAGAGTTTTATATCAGCTATCAATGTTTCACAACTTTTAATCTGTAAGACGTGAAATGTCCTGTGAGCTGCAGCCTGATAAGATGGAGTAAAGATATCTGTAAACTGAGATGACTTTGTTTTTGCCTCATGTTACTACAATGACTCCAGATATCAAATAGGATCATCATGAGGGAAATTAAACATCATGAACAAAATACTAAAATAAACTGCAGCGTGTCTTAGCATGAGAAGAACACATGAAGCCAGTTCTCATCAGCATGACTGAAATATGTTTCTAGTTAAACTTCACACATATAGATGTGATGCTGTGATAGATAGTTTTAGACAGTGACATCATTCACACAAGTGTTTTTTTTTCTCTTGTGGAAGAAGTTGAGTCGAGTAAAGCAGGGTGACATTTTCATCTGCAAAAGAGTCAAAGAACATGAAAAGTTTAAAATCAGATCACTATTACTTAGAGAGTACTACAACTTTATGAGAATGAGGCTCTCAGGTAACACTGACTTGGCGTCCTGGGACTCAACTACAGCCGCCCTCGTCTCAGAGGTAAAAAGGAGCACATGCATTGTGTCGGTATCAGTCAGTGTGGTTTGGCGCCCCCTGTGGTGATCTGTGGAAGAAGCTTTATTTCACCTGCACAGTGACTGGGGTCTATCAAGTACACTGACTGACTCAGTACGTTTACATGCACAGCTTAGTCCGATTACAGCCACAGTTCGACTATGCTACTCATTCAGACAACTGTTAAGACAAACTTTTATTTGGTGTCGAGTTTATATAAAAATATGTAACATTTATAAATCAAATATTACCTTTTTCATATACTTTGTTGAGTTTTGGTCTAATGTTATCTTAAATGTTCTAAACAATATTAAAACCCCCTCAAATGGTTTCACTTATTCTTCTGACTTTTATTTTGAAACTACCTCTGGTGCCAGTTCAGTAAAAAACATAAAGAAATGTAAATGAGATATAAAACATTTCCACAGTATGAAGCGTCATGTTGAGACACAAAGATAACTGACATGCAGGACAACATTTGTCTGAACGGGCTCGACTCTGATACTCATGATGAAGAGTGAGTAGTGACACGAAGAGGAAGAGACTTTTCAAACTAAAGTTACTCCAGTTATATTCCTTTTGTTCCTCTAAATCTATGTGGAACACTGCTGACAGCTTATTGATGGAACAAGTTTATTGATGTAGAAAATGGTAAACCACCATTTAAAAGTACATTTATCTATAAAAAAAAAATGAAATATAGAGAACATCACTGATGCACCCTAAGTGTGTGAAGGAGAGGTATCGCAGGTCCTTCCTTTCTGCTGCTGTCAGACTTTACAACCAGCCCTGCTCCATGTAGACCTCACCCCCTACTCTGCACTGTGCAATACGTCTGTACAAACTCATTTCCTCTCCTATATTTATTACCTATATTTAAAATCTGTATTTAAATATGTGTTGCTCATTTCTGCACTATCCATGTAAGTATGTACATTTGTCGAGTCTATTCTATTTTAATTTTTTTGTCTATTTTTCTATTTCTCTGTCTTGTAATATTCTGCTGTTGCAACATACAAATTTCCCCATCTGCGGGACATTAAAGGAATTCTGATTCTGATTCAAGCATTTTTAAATTGACAGAGGAAGCTCGTATGTTAACAGGATATTTTTCACATAAAATACATGAAATGTTCTAATTGTTTAACTCTTTTTAATCAGATGCTGCAAAAAAAGCTGACTTTAACTCTGTAAGACCCACTATAGAAAAACCTAAAAAAAAAAAAATGTTTTGACTCTTCAGATGTTGTTGTAGGAAGCCTCTGATTCAGAAATGAAAGAGTTTAAAAAAAAAAGAGAAATGTAATATTGCAACGTTGGGCTTAGGTGGGAGCAGAATTTCTGTATGTGTACTCATGTTCTCTGAACAACAATTCAGAACAACTAAGGGTTCATTTGCAGAGTTGATTGCTTACTTAGCTCCATAAAGGTATATAACCTTAATAATAATCACACATTCATATTTTTATGAAGAATTTTTTTTTCATTCAGTCACACAATACTGCCTTGAAATGACAATACTGCTTGTTATGCCCTCTAATTATCATACTAAAAGGAAAACATGCACACCCCCACATTCAGGAAAATGTTCACCTTTCCCAGAACTTGATGTCTGTTGATATCCTCTTTGTGGACAAAGTCGTGGAATTTTAGGTCAGTCTGATCAAATTAACTACAATTTTTAGAGATAAAACTTTTAAATCAATCAAATTTGACCAGAACACAACACAAGGGTAGTATGTATCCTTTCCATGTATAACAAAAACACTCTGTTTCAGGCAGTGGTGTAGTGGAGGGAATACAACCGGTTTGCCACTGCAAAAAGCCTGCCATTTTGACTACCACACTCACCCAACGTTGTAATATTGCAACAAATATGTATGAATGAATGAATAGTTTTATTGAATGAATAGTTTTATTTCGGTTACAATAAAAAATACTTAAATCATGTGCAATCAACTGGCAAATATTATCATACAGACTTCCACCCAACATTTTCTCACCAAAAAAATATTAAACAAACTCTGTAACCGAAAAAGGAATAGGCTGAAGCCAAGGCTTATTTTTGCCTAGCCTGTGCAATTCATGAAATAACCCAAAGTATCAGTAATACAAAGAGGAAGAAAAAACAACAACAATAAAAAAAACATAAAAATTTACTAAATGTATCAAATTCTTACTTCTTATAATAATATAAATAAATATGTAACAAGCTCTAAATGAAATATGATGAATCTATTCTACAAAAACTACATATGTACATGTTCTAGACATTGTAATAACAACAAAAAAATATATAAAAGACATTTTACTCACTTGAATCTGATGAACTTAGTCGAATGAAACAAAGCATTGTTGTCCAAAGGAAACCATGAGAGGTTGTGTGAGTTCATGGCCATGAGGTGGGACTTATAAACAAATGTACTATCCAATAGCATCGTGAGACTTAACAATAGGACCCCATGACTATGTAAATGTGGTAAAAAACAAGATAAAATATAACAGATTGTTTTTTAGGGTGGCTAAAGGTAACGTTGTAATATTACAACAGTGGCTCTTAGAGGGTTAAAGAGGCACTATCACCTCGTACCGAGTGTCCACACATGATATTTGTTCTCTGCAACAACAAACAACAACAAAGGTGTCAGAACATACCGGACGTAAGCAACCAAAGATTTCAATGATTATATGTGATGATCTTAACTCTTTATACCAAATACAACAGACGATTAAAACCATATGATACAGTTATTTTAAAATGAGCTGCTGTTAGATTAACTTTACAGAATGCTGTGTGTTATTTGTTCAGCACAGCTGCACACAGTGATCACAGAGAAGCTGTCAAAGTACAGATGGAGTTTTTCATGTTGTCGTCTGTTCTGTTGGTTAGGTTGATACAGATTTCTTTATTGAGCTGAAAGAAACAGAAAGTCAACAAAAAGATTAAGGACGACGTCACAATCAACATGTTTTATCACATTTCACTCTCTCTCTCGCCCCACACTCTCCCAATAAAGAACTCACTCTGTCTGGTTTTACAATCAATGAAAGAATATGTGAGATTACTAGATTAACCTGAAAGGGTTGATCAGTGAATCATTGACAGTTAATAGTGTTATTCTAGTATTTTTAACAGGTCCATGGTGAATAAAAGGTATAAACTGCAGCATGCTCAGCTTCTTGACGGGCTCTGATTGTGTCATAGAGACAAACATCACCTACAGAGAAATGAAAACCAAGACCAGGTGAGTTTAATCACTTTAACTGTAACAACTAATGAATCATGTGAGACCTCAGATTCTTTGGATCATTTAAAATGTGTTCATAGGCTTAAAAAGAAAACAGTAGATCACATCCACAGTTAAGAAGTAGGCTGAACAAGTGTTCAGCTCAAGTAAAGACCACAAGATAGACCTGATGTGGTCAAACGAGTTTTGGCTGCCAGCTGATGGAGGCTGTGTGCTCACAAGCAGTACAGAAAGGTCAGAGCTGGAATCAGACTCTGAAAGAGACAGTGACCTTGGTGAGAGACCTCTCGACTCCTGGGCAAGGTGACTGGTCCGTCTGGGACTAGCAGACTGACATCAAGAAGAAGGGTGCTAACACACCCCTGTACCACTGCTGAGATGTGTGTGGCAGATGCTGACTTCAAGCAAGAAATTGGTCAAGAGGGTTAGAAGACTGTGTGGAACTAGGAGGGGAGGTGTCCTCTTGTCAGAGGAGAGCATTTCTGCAGTCTTTGACTTACCTAGCTCTGGGTTCTTTAGAATTATCTAATGCTTCAATCACCAAACTCCAGCGTCGTCCACAGGCTCTCAGGCTGGGCCAACATGTATCTCCCATACTACCTGTGCATATTTTCGCATTTCCTGCATGTTGAGGTTTCTTGGTCTGAAGTGCATGATGATGCTATAGCGTATGGTTTCAAGGAGGTTGTGTAGGAACAATGGCTTGAAGCAGCTTCCTCCTCCAGCCGTGGTGCATTATATCCCTGGAAATATGCAGCCTGAGGGCCACATAGATGCCTAGAGTAGTTATTGGGAGATTTATGCTTCTATTGCATGATGGCTAAGGCAGAAAGGGTGACAGAGGCAGGGCTGTTGTACACTGAGGCGGTTGTAGCATCCTGCGTTGCTGTTTAAACAGCGTGGTTGACATGGGCATTAAGAAAACGGCAAAGTGGGCATTTTCTGAGGGAAAAATCTTCCTACTGCAGGCAGTAAAACCGACTGGTTGCACAGCTATTTGGATCTGGATCTGGAGCGTGTTTGGTAACACACGGCCGTTTGAATCGCCCAGCTAGCACTGCAGCCTTTGGCGATTAAAATCCGACATCTGGTTGCTCCATTTGAGAAATTGTTGTGCTGACAAAAGCCGAAGCTTCCAGCAACACGCAACTCTGTGTGGGACTGGCGTTTACAGCGGGCACAAAGTTTCTCTTATTTTCTACGTTTATCCGGTCAATGCGGAACTGACGATGCATTCAGGTGCACTCTCAGACAATGGGAGATGATGTCAAACCTGTGAGGGCTGTGTCAAACAGGCACCACCTACTGGACGTTAGGGTCGACGCACTTTCCTTTGTTATTGCAATGAGCTTGCTCTGATGTCAGAACCATGTGTCCCGACACAAGTAAATCGTCCCAAACCTTCTCCTTGGATACAACTGCTACAGTTTCTGTCAAGTGTTTCACAGTTTACATTGTCACATGCATTGCTCCTTTAGAAACCTTGAGTCTGGAAATGATTTGATGCTCAGACTCACACTTTTTGAGCACTTTCTGATTATTTCCAGGATCACGTATCAGAGATTTTTAATGGTCTCAGACTTTTGGACCCCACTGTATAAGTATATGAGACTAGATTTATAATATTAGTTCTGCTTACCGTGGAGAAGAGCGGAGTAATGAGCATTCTCGTGGTCTACACGATCTGCGTTGGCGCTCTCAGACTGGACTGGTCTACAACACGTATCAAATACAGAACATTTAAACAGGAACATAAAAATGAGTTGATGTTACGTTCAACATGAGATGAGGGAGTGTTGCACCTACCTGACGAAGCCTGAATCTGTGAAAGAGACACTTGTTGTTAGATGTGTAACTCAGTCTAAAACGTGATTTCAGACGAATAAATATGCTCAAGGATAGTCATAAGTAATTTACAATTAAATTAAATTGTCTTAGTGGTGAATAAAATGTATAAACTGTACCATGTTCAGCTTCTTGACGGCCTCTGATTGTTTCATAGAGACAAACATCAGCTACAGAGAAATAAAAATCAAGAAAAGGTGAGTTTACAATACTTATTAAACAAACCAAGATTTTATTAGATAACTTGAAATACAATTATGTAACAAGGATAAGTTTAACTGCTTGCCGTGGTGAAGAGCGGAGTAATGATCATTCTCGTAGTCCACATGATCTGCGTTGGCACTCTTAGATTGGACTGGTCTACAACACGTGTCAGATACAGAACATTTAAATAGGAACATAAAAATGTGTTGATGTTACGTTCAACACGAGATGAGAGAGTGTTGCACCTACCTGACGAAGCCTGAATCTGTTAAAGAGACACTTGTTGTTAGATGGTTGTTATACTGCTGTTCTCTCTCATGAGGTCAGAGTATGTGTGTGTATTAGAATAATTACAGAACATGTAATAATAGAAGAAGAAGGTCTCACTCTTGGTCGCTCTGTAGCAAAACAAAACCAGCAGAGGAATAACAAGAACGATTCCACAAACCAGCCCAACAATCAACAGTACAGGAAATGAAGAGTTGTCAGGCCTGGACACCGCTGGAATAAATAGGAAAATGATATTCATCTGAATTTATTTCTCCGTCAGAAACAAACAGTTTACAAGAAAAAGTAGCAATTGTTTTAATCCTGCTCACCCTGAACTGACATCCAGCTCTGAGCTGACTCTTGTCCTGAGTGTTGACACTTGTAGAATCCTTCATCTGACTTTGACACTTCAGAGATTTTTAACTCCCATCTGCTGTCACTTTGAATGACTTTCTCATTGTGATAGAAAAACACAATGGAGTCAAATGTTTGACTTCTTAATTTGCAGCTCAGACTGACAGCATGTCCTTCAGTCACAGGACGGGCAGGGCTCAGCAGGATCATATCTCCATCTGTAAAACAGTCAAAGAATACAAGGTTTCAGTCAGAGATCAGCTGGTTGAGCAACTTGAGATGAGCTGATGTAGAGAGATGAGAAAAGACATACTGGGTTTATTCTTTTAAAATATTGTCACTGATTTAACAGTGATCATAAAATCTAACGTTTCATCTTAATACACCTTGTGTGTCTTATGTTAAAGAACTCTTTCAGTTGGCTGAATGTCACTAAATCCTTCACACTGGACTTTAAATGGTGATCATGGACCTAAAAACTGAAGAACACATCAGCCACAAATCTATATTCTATATTTATACATGGTTAAAATCACAGTGTGATTAAATACTCAACTATGTTTATTAAGTGAAAACCATTAATTAGTGGAGAGATGATGAAGCAGAGTGTTGGGCAGAACTCTTAACATGTCAGTGTGCTGTCCTCCTCAACACACAACGGGATGTTTGAAATAATAAGTCAAAGAAAACAATGTAATGAAATCATACCCTGTACAGTGATGTTGACTGCTTTGGTGAACTCTCCTGATCCAGACTCACACCAGTACACTGCATCACTGGTCCAGTAAGCGTATATGTTGCATGTTGATCCAGTCATTGTCCCCCAGTAGGAACAGACTGATGGGTATCTGTCCTCAATTGAGAACCAGTCCTTAGTTAATAACCTCCTCACTCTCCAGTCAGTAGAGTTTCCCTCACAGCTCAGTGAGACAGAGTCAGAGGTGAAGTGTTGAGCTCTGTCAGGACTCACTGTGAGAGATGCTGATGAGTGAATATCTGAAAAACAACATGTGATGTCAAACAGAGCACAGAGATCATTCAACTTAGCTTTGTTTTTATTGTTACAAAGTTCAGTATTTTGGTAAAATTATGATTTCTACTTTGACCTCTTGCTACAATTTTGAGAATATTTTGAAATGATAGACAACCAAGTGACTCCAGCTGCTGTAAGCAGAAGAAGAGCTAAAGTATCCAGACTAAAAGTACTTTTTGTAAATGAGAGCAGAGTTTTAGCCAAGATTAGGGATGTCCCGATCAGGTTTTTTTTTACCCCGATCCCGATCCGAGTCCTATAATAGTTAGTATCTGCAGATACCGATTCCCAATCCGATACTTAGCCTTAACTAATATTTTCCCGGATAATACAGCTGCATTAAGAAAAAAGTACCTGCATCCAAGCTCTTCCTTAATAGTTTTTTTTATTTTGTTGAAACAAAGAATATACTTTCATATGGCTCTTTCTTATTCTGCATATGCCATTATAACATTGGCCTCCACCTTCCTTGTGTTAGCAGGTGAGTGTGTGATGCTGCACTGTGACAGCAGAACCTCGTGGGCAGCCAGCTTAGGTGTGTGTGAGACGGAGCTCACACCTGGTTCCTCCATATCATCGTTGTTTTTTTCATATTCTTTACGTTGTCACATAAAATGACGTGGACACGTTGCTTGTCTATTTCACACGTGTTCAGCATCTCCTCGACTGTCTGTTTTACATGCTCTGCTGTATGAGACCCACGGAACTAGTGCGCATACCGGGAAGTTGTAACTCGAAAGTGGAGTAAATGTAATGCAGAGATGGCTGGGCATACCGGGGATTCAAAAACTCCAGCTGACGAAGAAAACCTGCGTTCTGCCACAAATTGTGCTCTGACGTAAAAAAACAAAACAAAAAACGGGCTTGGGTCCACGTTCAAAATTGCCGATTCCGATCAGCGGAAAAATGCCCAGATCGGCCCCGATCCCGATCCTACAGAAAGGATCAGGACATCCCTAGCCAAGATATCATATCTGTCTTTTTGTGTGTTGTGCTAAAGAGTGAGGACAGAAGGAAACAAGCAAATTCCACCCAGTAACGTGGAAAGCATGACGTTTAGCTTGACACTAACGAGAGAGAGACAAGATCATAAGACCACAGTAAATTAATGTTCTTTTTTCAAGATACTGTGTGTTTATCATCATTTAAAAACAAGATGAACAGAGCTGATATAACATCTGTTTCCTAAGAGATAGAAACAAACTGACCTGCAGACCAGACAAACTTAGAGTCACTGTTATAAGTCAGATACTCTGGATCTCCTCTTCCAGCTCTGCACATATATCCTGTTATGTGTGTCTGTCCATGAACAATGTAGGAATCCTGTTCAGTCCCAGTGCTGCTGTCGGGTAGCTGCTCATATCTGTAGAAGTTGTATGATGGATGAGGAAATGTCTTAAACCAGAAGAACCTCCATCCTGCAGATAGATCTTTAACTCTGCAGTTCAGAGTTACTGAGGCTGCAGCACTCAGCCATGATGGAGACACAGTGAGGACAGGCCAGGGTTCTGTTGGAAAATGATTTTTTAAATGAAAAAACATGTATTGATAGTGGATCAGAAACATTTTGCATAATCAGTACATACTGAAGAAAAGCATAATTACGACGAAAGAGGCACTTCCAAGTCTTAAAAGTGGCTCTTTCATCGTAATTAAGCTTTTACACAAAGGTCTGAGTTATATACATTCACAAAAAAAGCCTAGGTTGCATTTTGGCGAGAGTTTCACTTTAAACATATATGAACAAAAACAGCCTTTTAATGAGCTGTATAATCTTCACTTTGAAAGAAATGTGATGTGACTTACTGTCTGATACCGTCAGTTTGATGGGATCACTCCAATCTGTTGAAGAATGCTGCGTATGTTTCTTTCTGCCCTTACACCTGTAGTCTCCACTGTGGGATTCAGTCACAGATGTAATACTGTGTTCATTTTGATCTGAAGGTTTTTCTGAGCTGGTTGTTCTCCATTCATACTCCCACTCAGTGTCTCCTCCATCTGTAATCTCACATCTGAGAGTGATCCTCTCTCCTCTGTATACTTCAGTCCAGTTTGGCTGCAGAGTCACAACAGCCTTGTTTGGAACTGTTCATGTTCAAGAATTCACAGGAAGGAAACAAAAATGAAGAAAAGTTAAATCTACATCAAACATACAATGTGCGTCAGTCAATTAATACAACGTATATCTTTATTCTGTTTCCAATACAAAAGTCAAACTCACTGATTTTGTTGATAGTGACTGAATCACTGTACTTTGTGTAGTAAACTGGCTCTCCTCTTCCTCCTCTGCACCAGTAGACTCCTTCCTCTGAGACTCTGATTGGTCCAGCTGAGAGTTGAGAGGTCAGAGGTTCAGAGGTTTTCTCTTCTCTGTACCAGAAGTATTTCCAACCAGATGATGATGTGTTCACAGAGCAGGTCAGGGTCACACTGCCCCCTACAGGAATGTCTCTGTCATCAGCCCTCAGTTCAGCCTTTGGTCTTTTTGCTGTTTGATTTAGAACAAAGACAGAAAAAAGGAAATTAATGTCACTGTGATTAAGTCCAGTTTATATAGTGCAGCACACACAGGTCAGAAATACAAGTTGAACACTTTCACTGTGGTTTTAATTGATGAAAGACAAATGTTAAATTATCAAATATCAGTTGCTTCTTATCCTTTGCAGGGTTACAGGGTGATTATCCAGCTCACATGTGATGAGAGCAAGGTTACATTCTGGACAGACTGTCAGTCCATCACAAAGTGAACACATAACACAAACTTCTGTCTCCCACAGTGAATTATTTCATAAATACTAGAGACATATTAGTTTAAACTTGGTCACTAACCTCTCTTACATGTCATGTCTCTCTTTTCTGGGTTCCTTTATTCAGTTTTTAAGTTTCACTACTGACTGTTACATCTGTGAAGGCAAAACCTTGTTTTATTGTTGATGAGCCAAGTTGAACACTTTCACTGTGGTTTTAATTGATGAAAGACAAATGTTAAATTATCAAATATCAGTTGCTTCTTATCCTTTGCAGGGTTACAGGGTGATTATCCAGCTCACATGTGATGAGAGCGAGGTTACATTCTGGACAGACTGTCAGTCCATCACAAAGTGAACTCATAACACAAACTTCTGTCTCCCACAGTGAATTATTTCATAAATACTGGAGAAATATTAGTTTAAACTTGGTCAAGGAGCTCTCTTACATGTCATGTCTCTCTTTTTATGGGTTTCTTTATTTAATTTCTAAATTATGTTGGTGTCATCGATGTGGCTCTGGATTGGTCCCTCAGTCCCTCTATTTTGGGTCCCCTCCTTTTCACTGTTTACATGCTACCCCTGGGGCAAATCATGCGTAGACACAATATTGATTTCCACTGCTATGCAGATGATATGCAGTTGTATGTCCCACTACAGCCTGGTAAAAGTGATGTTTCTCGTATCTTGTCCTGCCTTGCTAAGATAAAAAAAATTGGATGTCTGAACATTTTCTGCAGTTGAATGACTTCAGATCAGACATTGTTATAATGAGCCCCTCTGGCCCAAGCACTAGTAACTATACCAATCTCTCCTCCAGTCTGAGCACCTTATCTAACAATGTTCAAAAAGAGGCCCGCAATCTCGGTGTCATCTTTGACTCAGAATTATCTTTTCATACTCAGGTGACTAAAGTGGTGCAGTCCTGCTTTGCCCAACTGAGACAGCTAACGAAGATCAGGTCATTCCTGTCCTCTGCTGACTTAGAAAAGGTCATCCATGCTTTTGTCTCCTCCAGACTGGACTACTGTAACGCACTTTATTGTGGTATCAGCAGGGGAAACATCCAAAGACTGCAGCTGATACAAAATGCTGCTGCTAGGTTTTTAACACGTACTAAGAGATTACACCAATCCTTGCTGCCCTTCACTAGCCCTTTTTAGATAGAAAAGGCAGCACATTTGCTCCAAGGTAAGGACGGCAATGTGCCGGCCTGTCTTTCTAAAACGGAGGCGTAATATTCCTCCTTTTCCAAAAGCCGCCTCTGGGGTAGGCATAAACATGTGACGTGACGTGAAGCTCTAAGTTGGGCTGTGAACCGTGACAACACATTTGTCTACAAAATAAGAGCTTTACATTGCACCCCATTGGAGTTTAGAACTGGGTTCTTAGCGGAGGCTTTTAATTTGAAAGTAGCGACCGTCCTTCGCTTGCCAACACAACAACAAGCTAACACAACCAAACAGCTACAGAGACCGAGGAGACGCTAGCATCTCCTGGATCTCAGCAGCTGTCCAGTTGCTCATCTTAATGTCCGAGGATGAAATGATGGACTGACTGCTGTGATCAGCTGTTTCTTGGTTTTAAAACTCCCCGGCTGTGGGTCGCACAACAGTGCAGGTCATCAACACCTCCACCCACCTCACGCAGAGGCCGGCACATTGCCGCCTCGTTTTTAGATAGCAGGCGAGGTGGCAATAGATGTACCCTTCAAGGCGGAAAATTGGCAGACCACAATAGACCCCCAATTTGCCGCGCTCTGTCTAAAACTGCGGACCGAGCCGCCAAAAGGACAGGCAAATTGGCGGCTTGGTGCTCTGTCTAAAAACGACTACTGATTACCTGTGAGTTTTAGAATTGATTTTAAGATTTTACTGCTTGTTTTTAAAGCCTTGAATGGTCAGTCTCCTGCCTATATTTGTGATCTACTCCTTATGAGCCTGATCGCCGCCTGAGATCCTCCAGCAGGGCCCTTCTTATGGTTCCAAAATCTCGAATTGTCACTAAAGGTGACCTTCGCTGATTGTGCCCCTCGGCAATGGAACTTTCTGCCTGGGGATCTCAGGCAGGCTAACTCAGTATCTCTTTTAAATCCCTTCTTAAAACTGACCTTTATCTTGTGTTTTTTTCTTAATTGTTGGTATTGTTGTAACTATTTAAATTATTTTATATGTTTTATCTTTTTTTGGATGTGTAACTTATTATATTATCTGTTTTATTGTAAAGCACTTTGTAACTTGTTTTTGAAAAGTGCTATATAAATAAAGTTATTTTTATTAATTTTTAAGTTTCACTACTGACTGTTACATCTGTGAAGGCAAAACCTTGTTTTATTGTTGAAGAGCCAAGTTGAACCCTTTCACTGTGGTTTTAATTGTTCAAGAATTTTAAATGATCAATTATCACCTCTGAGCCTTTGCAGGGTAAACAGTGGACAGGTTATTTCTGTAGCTGAGTTCTGTATTTGGCTGTCATAAAGAAATGATGTCCGATGGTTTGTTGTGAAAAACCAGCTTTTATGTATTTATATGAATATCTTGATATGAACAGCTGAACTCTGCCTTTCTTTTCTCACTTTTCCTCTCTGATTGTTTTTGAGATCGTTTGTGATTTGAAGCAAATCACCTCAAATGACAATGTGTACTGAGCTGTGAGCCAGTACTGTCTAAACCAGTGAAAGGTTTTAAGTTCACACATCATACAAGCACAGTGCAAAACATGATTGTATCAACATGGCTTATAAATAAGTTATACTGTTGCTGCTGAACTCTGTGACAGTAACAATAACTTTACAGAGCTGCTGGATACAGTTAAGAGGGATTTTAATAATCATACATAGAGAATATAGAGAAATAAAGTCAAAGACGCACAGAAATTATACCAAAGAGCATTGAAACTATTCTGGAGGTTTGTAGTGAGGGCTGTGCAATTAATCAAATTTTGATCGTGATTTAAATTTTTGGGACGAAAAATCTCAAACTAATATAATCGAGTTGAAGCGACTTATTTGGCATTTTTCGTGGTACGGTAGGCCTAGAGATCTTCTGAAAAGGATGCGGATGCACAATTCAGTCCCTCTCTCAAAATATTCAACACAGTCCTGCTGACTGGCACAGATACGTGTCTTCTGCGTTACAGATACACCACGTCAGCGAAGCTGATAGGTTTCACTCTAGTCCAGTGGTTCCCAACCTTTTTTCCTTGAAGCCCCCCTTTCCTGTGTCCAAGACGAGCCAGGCCCCCCAACCCCAACCTGCATACACTAAAAGAATAAAGTAATTAATTACAAACTTTCATATGCAAAAATAAACAGTTGTAGGTTTTTGCTCTTATTCTCCTTGTTTTACAATGTATATAGGTACATTTCTTCCTTTTTGTGTCATCAGGTGTATCACACGCAAACATACACACACACAACTACACACACACAGTTTAATTTTTGACCAGAATAGGCCGACCTCATAAGGGTGTGGATGATAAATAGCTTAATAAATTTAAATGTGGACCAAAAATATGTTTCAATTTGGATTATGCAGAATTTTGACTATCCAGTTGGGTGTGTTATTGGGATTTTATAAATTTAATGTGCACAAACATAATTATGGTAACCTCACAACCCAAGAGCAGACAAAGTTGTGCGCACCGCCTGCGATCTCTGGCAAAAAGATATTTTTAGATTTTCAAGTATATTTAATTTATTCATTAAATGTTTTATAGAAATTGCAGAATAGTTGGATACATATTTGTACATTATTTTCGATTGGAACATTCTGCGTATTTGGATCTGCCTATTTAAGGGGAAATTTCAAAGTTCTCAGTGTTTTTTTTGTTGTTGTTTTGTTTATTTTTGTAGAGGAATGCTGAATAAATGCATCATGCGAACTCAAAAATAATATTTAAATAATCGTGATTTCAATATTAATAAAAATAATCGTGATTATGATTTTCCCCATAATCGAGCGGCAGTAATTTGTAGTTTACAATTATATCAGACACTTTTGTTTGATTAATAATTTGTCATCATCTGTTTGTGAAGCATTTGGCAACTTGTGACTGTTGCAGCTATTTACAGAGCTCTATACAGCACTTTGTGTGACACCATGGACACAGAAAAGACTTGTAACGTAATTAAACTATACCAGGGCCAGCAGGTAACTGCTGCAGGGTTTTAAATCCTTTTGAATCTGTGTCAAACTGGACGACCGTCTTCGAACGGAGGAGGTGACCTACGACATTACTACAATGTTACTACAACCACCTACAATGTTGTACTGAGTTCTCACCGCAGACAGCTTAACTATGGAAGTAGAATCATGTCATTAATCAAGAGCATAGATTTTCAGTTTGAGAGCATGATTTCATTCCTTTTCAGTGACACAGCTCCTTCGCGTGCTAAGATTTTTTCTCCTCATGCTCACATTTTGTGCTTGCATTTAAATTTCTTCTGCTTTCTTTCAAAATGTCTGCTTGAAGTAAAAAATCACATGCCTGTGTTCACATTTCTCCTTCTTGCACACAAAAATGTCACTCGCATTCAAATGTGCCCTCTGCGTGCTCAGGTCTAAGTGCACGCGCTCAGAACACACACACGCTCACAGGTCAAGTTCTGCTCTTGGATCTCTCCTCTGCTCACGGATTTTTCTTGTGTATCAACACTGTCAACCAAGGAGCGTCGCATCAGGTGGGCACTCTTTCTACCGGGTTTACCTACTTCTGTCCTCCAGGCTGTTGAATGTGGTGCTTCCCTTTATTTATGAAAACTTTTGGAATAAAATATCAGTTAATCAATACACGAGCGCCAGTGCTTTTCATTACAATAGCTACATCAACATAAAGTAGAACAATAGCTGCTGTACTTTCACCATATCAGCCAATAGCCAGCTACCCAGGCAGCGGGATATATCTTATATAGTGTAAATACTGAGGGGCAAGTATGATTGTGACGGTAGTACAGCAGTTAAGAGCTCCTGTTTATGTTGCTTTTTGCATCATGGGACGCTGGTTCGCATCCCGGCCCGGTGTACAGAGTGGGGTGTAAATGTACCGTATATTACCAAATAAAAGCCGCGTTTCAATTTCCCGCAGGGTCCCTTTAAACGCCTTCTTCTTCTTCGCCTTTTTCACGCGTTGTGCTGCTTTCTGTCAGTCAGTATCACACTGATGATCGCCATGGCTCTGGTAAGCAACAACATAAAAAGTATGACTTGAAATTCAAACTTTCTGTCGTAAAATATGCAGAGGAAAACTCGGGATAAGCAGCTGCTAGAAGTTTCTCTGTCGACACCTGGCAACAGGGCCAGGCTGTCTGCTGGAGGGAGGAAGAAGGCTAGCGAGGAGCCTGAGATAAAATGTGGGGATGAGTTATCAGCAAACGGGCACACCACGAGAGAGTGTCCCGCAAAATGATCAGGTTGATGGAGAAACAAATGTCCGCCAGCGTGAGTGACAGCAGAGATGAGGAGTTTGCAGCGAGTGCTGGTTGGATGAATTGTTTCCTCCGCCGCAACCTCACTTGCAGGAGGATGCCAGAGAATTCACAGAGAAGCTGGAAAGGTTTGTGACATTTTCATTCCCGATTTTTGAGAGGAAGGAATTAAATGCCTGTCCCAAATAAACGCCTGGTCTGTTCAGTGATTGAAACAAATAAACGCCCCGGCTATTATTTGGTATTTAACCGGTATGATAACTCTCCCGGCCGGGAAGAGAGACATGGCCCACAGTGCTCAGCTGCAGACACAGCAGAGAGGTGACGAGACGCGACTCATCATGACTGACAGGCATCAAGGCCACTCAGCGTTACCTTACCGACCCGCCCCCAGATATTTCATTCACAAAAACAGGGCCTGTGGCAATTCTGGACAGCTGTTTTTTTTTTTCTTCTTTTTTTCTTCTTCTTCCTTCATGGGCCCCCTGACGATGTCATTGAAACGCTTAACAAGAGATGATGGGTAAACAAGGTGAAAAATACGCTATGATAGAGTATTTTTCATTCATTACACGAGCGAGGGTGCCGGCCGGGCCGGGATGCGAACCAGCGTCCCATGATGCAAAAAGCAACATAAACAGGAACTTTTAAACACTGTACTATCATCACAGTCATACTCACTTCTCCGTATTTATACTATATAACATATCCCACTGCCTGGGTAGCTGGCTATTGGCTGATATGGTGAAAGTACAGCAGCTATTGTTCTACTTTATGTTGATGTAGCTATTGTAATGAAAAGCACGGGCGCTCGTGTATTGATTAACTGATATTTTATTCCAAAAGTCGTCATAAAATAAAGGGAACCACCACATTTAACAGCCCGGAGGACGGAAGTAGATAAACCCGGTAGAAAGAGTGCCCGCACGTATGCGACGCTCCTTGAAATACAACAAACGCACCCGCAAAGAAGCAGGGATAATCTGATTGGTCAACAGTAGCCGGCCCTCTATTGGTTGACAGTGTTGATACACAAGAAAAATCTGTGAGCAGAGGAGAGATCCGAGAGCAGAACTTGACCTGTGAGCAGGTGTGTGTTCTGAGCTCGTGCACTTTAGATCTGAGCGCGCAGAGGGCACATTTGAATGCGAGCGACATTTTTGTGTGCAAGAAGGAGAAATGTGAGCACAGGCATGTGATTTTTTACTTCAAGCAGACATTTTGAAAGAAAGCAGAAGAAATTTGAATGCAAGCACAAAATGTGAGCATGAGGAGAAAAAATCTGAGCACGCGAAGGAGCTGTGTCACTGAAAAGGAATGAAATCATGCTCTCAAACTGAAAATCTATGCACTTGATTAATGACATGATTCTACTTCCATACATAACAACCATTCACACCTGAGCTCCCTAGTCCAAGCAACCCACATGAACGCTAGTTAAGTTATTGACCCACAAGTGTCCTTAACGACTCTGTAAGAACTAAGAACACTCCCACACAGGGCCCGCGTCTCCCCTTCATGGTTATTTTATGTTTCTTTGCAGATGTTTGAGTCACTTTGTAGTTGTTGTTAGTCTCTTTGTAGTTATATATTATGTATCTTTGTAGACATTTTGGAACTCTTTGAAGTCATTTCATGTCTCTATAGTAGTGTAAAATTATCTTTGTCGTTGCTGAATGTCTTTTTGTGTCTCTTTGCAGGGCCGTAGCCAGCTATGAGGTCACCGAGGTCCGGACCTAGGTAAAAATTTCTGAGAGAATAAAATAGAAGAAGCCCCAAACAGCATCATGTTAAACATATTAACACACCGGACAGCTTTTATTTTGAAACCGCACGCAGGAAGTTATCCGATGTACCGGTGGAAATCGCGGGACATTTTCAGTTGACAGGAGGAAGATAACGATACTGCGAGGTGAGGTCTGCAGGTCTATTTTTAGAACGGCAATTGAATGAATCGGAGCAAAGATGCAACGTAGTGGTAAGAGGCTGCATCAACCCAAGTTATCATTTGCATGGATTAAAGTTCTCCGGCGCTACGACTGATTTCCGTCATTCAAACTTCACAGAGGCGACTTATGAGATCAGTGTAGGTCATAGGAGAACATGTGGCTGATTTTTATTGACAGATTGTCACACTCTACAGCCAATGGTATCGTTACCAGCGTGTGCTGCTTCACTTTAAACAATATTATTAATAACAATAATAATTAATGATAATGATGATGAGAAGAAGAAGTAGAAAAATAGTGTACTGAAAAGTTCTGTAGATGGCTGATTATTTGAAAGAGTAAAACTTGAGCGAAAATGGCATGGTTTGATTTTATAGATTGAAAATTACACGGAAAAGACAAAAAACATTTTAAGTGAGAATATAACAGCTGTTCAGATCATCCTCCTCCTGTAAAACACTGTTGGTCAAATATTTAAACTTGATGTCTGCATTAGAGAACATGGTGTGTGGTGAGGCTGTAAATCTTTTTTTAGCACGTGTCAAGTAAAATGCCCTGTAACATGTTTCACAAATTACAAATTGGTAACATGACTTGGCTACAGCTCGAAAAAACATTCAGTCAAAAGATTTTTGGTGAGAACTGTACTAAGCTAAGAGAATGATAAAAATAGTGAACTAGCCTACAGCTGCAACAGATAGCCAATAGAGATGCTAACCTGTAACCTACTGTAAATGTAACCTAGGCTACAAAAATGAAAGGACATGCAATGAATCAGAATATTTTAAGGCCATGTTCAGTCACAGTATGAATTATCCATCAATAATATTATTTGGATGTTTGGATGGATAAGTAATACTGTGACTAAACATGGCATTAAAATATTAGGTCATGACTCAGTAGTACACTTAGACTTTTCATTTTCAAAATTCAACAGAGGATGAGACAGGAGAGAGAGATGAAGAGGTTGAAGGGACAGAGACAGGAGGAGAGGAGAGAGAGAGAGCAGGAGAAGGAACCAGTGAGATGCATGTGGAGTCAGGTCCATTATCAGCCCATGACCAGCTACATACAAAGGCCAGAGTCACTGCTCTGATGAAGAAAAGGGTAAGAGTTCTTGTAAGCTTTGGTATTAGTGTACTTGTTATTACGTCTCTCTCTCTCTCTCTCTCTCTCTCACTCTCTTTCTCTCTCTCTCTCTCTCTCTATCTCTATCTATCTCTCACCATAGCCTATACCAAACACTTAATGTATACAGTTATAGTTCATCTTAGTTGTGTTTTTTGGTTTCGGGGGGGGGGGGAGGCTGGTGGTGGTGGTGGAGGACCTCAGTATTTCAAAAATCCTGGCTACGGCCCTGTCTCTTTGTAGTTGTTTTGTTGACTAATCATCAGATAGACACAAATGGAAGACATTTTGTTAGCACCCAGTTAGCATAACATTAGCTAACCCTAACCATATCAATAGCTAACTGTTCTTAATATATTGATTCTCTTTATGTGGGCAACTATGTTTGTATAGTTGTTGAATATAAAAGCGTCACTGACAAAACATGAATCAAGTTTTATATGTAAAAGCCCTGAAAGTAAATAATTCCACAGATAAAGAGCTCATTACCTTTGTCTTTGGTGTCAGATGAGGCAAACTTTAGAAAAACACCTAAAAACACACAGCAGAGAGAGAAGGAAGACATGATCGATGATAACCTGTGAGTTAGGAGACAAAGCACATATAAAAAAGACAAACTTGTGCTCACAGAGGCTGAGGTGCAACACAGCGGACTTCATCTTCTCACTGCTGGCTGGAAAATGACTGACTTACCACCTCTGCACAACACTTCCTCTTTAAAAGTGCGAACACATTCACCTTGAGAGATGTGAAACTCAGGCCGCTGTTTCTAGATCACCCTACATCATTTCCAAGGAGCGATTCTAACACCTTTTAAAAATATTAGATATATCCAATTACTTCACCAGACTTCTCTGACTTTTTTTTTACAGCAGTGATGTCAACTAAAAGCTCGAATGAAAACTGGAGATAAATGTTTAAATGTCTTAACACTGAGAAGAGACAGTGGACTGAACCGTGTCTTATCGTCTTCACACATAACACTAGTGATGTGACACCAGGGGCGATAACTTTCATTATATAGTTTATAATATTAATTTACAGCAGCTACATTTGAGGGTGATTCCTACATATTGCCACTGTAATATAGAGCACATTGAGGGGCTGTCCAGACGGGCGAAAACGATCTTTTTTTTCTCCGTCTTCCTCGTCATCGTTTTAAGAATATTTGTGTCCACACGTCTCCACTGAAAACGACTGAAAACGCTGTAGTTCATATTCCAGGCCTCTAGGTGGCGCTTGACATTCACCAAAAATGGAGAAGAAGACACGGAGCATGCGCATTAAGCTTAAACAAACGGACAGTAGACGGAGAAACCGAACACAACAAGAAGATGATGAAAATGGCTAGTGCAAGGAAACCAGACTCGTTTGTGTGGATCGGTAATGAGGTCGAACTGATGCTGGGACTCACACTCAACTACAAGGAGAGTAAGTTGCAAGAAAGGCTCAATATCTTCTGCGGCACGAGCACGAGCATGTAGGCTGCCATTGTTGTTGTTGTTGTTATGGGACGTCGCGGGGTGGGGCGATCGCGTCATCGTTTTGGAAAGTATGCGGATTCGCCGTCCACATGAAAACGGGAGGGCTGCGTTTTCGGATTTCTCCACCCTGAGACCCGTTTTCAAAAAAGTGCGTTTTCAAGCGCTGCGTTTTCAGGATCCGTATGGACGGTCGGCCAAAACGATGCAATACGTGTGTGTTTTCGAAAAAGACGTTGTCGTCTGGACGGGGCCTAAGTTAACCTGTGATGAATTGTGCTGTATGAATAAAATTTATTTTGTCACAGGCAACACAATCACATTTTTTCTTTAATGAGCATGGAATGGAAATATACACCAATAAAAATGTAACACAGATGAACATAAACACTATAATATTCAATATCTGTATCTGGTTTTGTCCTCTTCAGTCTCCATGACGACATCGTAGCTTTTGTCTCCTCCAACAAGCCGAGCAGCTGCAACAAAAAGGAAGACGAAACAGAAAAACAGAAGTCATGAGCATCTAAATAAACACAGACCTGATCAGGCTCGAATGCAGCTTATTCCTGACTTTGTCGCCACAAATACAAATAAAAAATGTCCCAAATGTTCTGGAACAACTGGATACTACTGAGGGGAACACGTCTTTATCATTCACTGTTTTATCCTCTGCTGGTTTTGCTGACATTTGCTCGAGGCAGTTATGAGCATCCTTTCATCAGGATGATGTCATGGTTGGATTAACTAAGTTTTTTAGATGCCAGTGTGGCAGAAACTGATTTTAGACAACTATTCGGTGACAGGTTATGAGTGTGACTCAGTGTTTAGGTATGTTGACTGTGTTAAGATGTGAAGAGGAAGGAGTTCCCTGTGGCCGACTGCCAGCAACAAGGAATGAAGAAATACCTGTTTTTTGGCCATTAATAGGAGACAATACACACACAAATACTTTCCAATGTGAGGCTGATGTCAATCAATGATAATCAATACTCATTCATGAGAAGCTGACTCAACTCTGAGTTAAAGCTGCACCCTCAAGTGTTTCTACATAACGAATTCATCCCATGCTGTTATCAAATCAGACAGGTTTTTCATCATGTTGCTTCACAACTTGACTTTAGCTTCGATTACCAAAACTTCTCAGTCTCGTTGATGCTGTCTTTGATCAAATACTTCCTGATCTAAATGACATGCAGTTTTATAGTGATACATCTGAGATAAATGGCTGATTGTTTCAAAACGAGTGCTTCTAATATCAGTACAGAAACCAGAACAGTGTCAGCCCGGTTGTGAAACCTCTCAGCACTGTGCAGACAGGTGGGAGGTTCCTCTGTCTGGTTTCATGGGACGTCTTCACCTTGATACAGACAAGAATGAGGTCGATGTTGCTGTTGAATGTAATTAGTTTATATACAAATGATGTGACGCTGATATCTGACTAGAGGTTGTGACGTTGGGTTACCAAAGTTTAATGTCAAGACTTACAGTATACTGACAACAGCTGATGTAGATATTTGGTTGGTTTTTAAGTCGTGATGTTAAGCAACCAAAATTCTTGAAGACTTCTTGAGCTGACGTCTTTTTGATACAAGAAACCCAATGTCTGCCAAACCTCATAATGTCAAACTCTCACATCGTTAGACGTTGATATTTGGGTGTCAAGTGACCAAGATTCAACGTCCTCCAGGGTTTGATGTTGACGGCAAACAACATTAGGTTTGGATATCAGCTCAGTTTTAATTTCAAACTAAAATCTAATGTCCGTCCAACGTCTTTCTGTGGTTCAACCAGCTGGGTGACTATTGGTGAAGGTAAATTTAACATGAATCAAACACGATAAACTAAGGGAGGAGGGGGCTATTCCCAAATAAAAATACAAAAAACAAACCAAAATACAGAACTGGAATAGCACCCTTAAGTCCGACGTAGGAAGAACAATGTTTCACAGAAATTGAATCAAATACTGGCTCAGGGCCAGCGTGCAGGCCGAGCCAAAATGGCTAGCAAACAATAGCTAGCGATCACGCTCACAAGACAGTCAAACCTCCAAACAAATGCTCAAGGCAGAAACAAACAGGGCGACAAAGGGGGCCAACTGCTCACATCAAATCACAGCGGCCTCGAGTGACTCTCTGCTGCTGATTTTTAACAGGTGTGACTGGCAACCAACTGAGGCAGGATTGGGCAGTTGAACTGGAGCAGAGCTACCCAATCACAGCGCAGAAGGGCAGGCAGACTTAGGCAGGCAGATGAATAGGTAGAGGAAGACCAGGCAGGAACCAGAGACACCAATCAGGAGCAAGGGCTGGCACAAGCCATCTGCATACTAGAACATGATGACAGACACCGGGGCAGGGCATAACAGCCAAGGACCGTGACAGACCACATGGACAGCGTCTGCTCCGATTCAATTTGTGAAGTCTGAGAACGTTGGCTGTTGTCCGTCTGAGCCTTTGGATACTCTGATTGGTTGTGTGCTACCTGTATGACCATTCTGATTGGCGGTGTGCTAGCAAATCAGCATGGTGTGTGGGAGGGGTTGAATTCTGTGTGTGCCGCTGAACTCAATGGTGTGCACTTTGTTTTTCTATGCACTCCGTTCCGTCATTTCCTGTTTTCATGTTTTGGATTACTGGCACGAGACTAGTGCCACCTGATCTTGCGCAAGCGCAGAACGTACACGCTACTGTGTAATTGGCAGCTGTCGAGGCAGAGGTTTCAATGCAACATTTCTGTTTTTTGTCCCTCAAAGGTTATGAAAAGTCATCCACTGGGCCACCAATTAGCTGCCAGGTAGGCCGGAGCTATCCGGGAGCTCACCTGCTGGACAATGTCTCAGTTGTATGCAGGCCCAGGATCCGTAATCCCTAGCAAAGCGAAGTGGGTCCAGCCCTGGAAAAGGCTAGACAGCGCAGTTAGTGCAGCCTACCATCAGTCCAGCTGGAGTTTATGAGTCAGCTTCAATGTCCGGTCTCTGCTGATAATTTGCCGCACCAACCTCTTTTTTGCTCCGTTTGCCAGTGTAATCTGTAGTCAGACCGGAAATAGGAGAGACAGTCTGAGGCCAAGATGTTGACATGGTGTCACAGTACTTGGCTAGTTGCTTGAAGACCTCCAGAGTGTAGTTTTTGTAGATATGCACCAGCGGTCCTCTGTATTGGAGGCTGCCTTGTCTCTTGCGGGCTTCCCATACAATCATCTCCTTTGTCTAGAACTGGTGGAGACGAATTATTACCCGCCACAGCCGTGACCGTGGTTGGCTAGTTCCAGGGGATGACGAGAGAGTCTGTTGGCCAGGTAATTCAATGAGGAGGTCCGCAAAAAATGTTGTCAGTCGCGGATCTTCAATAGACTCCGGGAGTCCGATTATCCTAATGTTTCTGCTGCTGCGGCTTTCGAAGTCCGCTGTCTTCACCTTTAGACTAGCATTGCTCTCGGCTAGCATCGCACACCTGTCCTCCAGTGCCTGAACCCTTTGGTCCTGTTGTTCAGCACTAGCCTCCAGCTAGTCAATCCGTTGGCCGTGCTCCGTCACCACAGCCTGTGTACAGTCCAGTTTCGCTTCTAAAGCCACAACAGAGTTTTGAAGTCGGCAGATAAGCTAGCTCCGTGGTCCTCCAGTAAGCTAGCAATGCTAGCTACACAGGTGTTGTTGCATGAGGTTGAGGTTAATGTCTTTCCCTCGATTGCCTTTTTAGTATTTTTCCCAAATTTTACATCGATGAAAGAGTAGATTTTTAGAGTTAAGATGCGGGAGTGCGAGATCGCCCTGCCGTTCACATGCTCACCTAAACGGAAGTCCAGTTATTTTATTGTTTTAGTGTCACACACACCCATGACAGTGGTCTAATGTCTATTTAAAGTTACAAAAACACCGCCTATACGCCTCAGGCACAAGCTCATACACACAGAGGATAGCGCTCTTTACCTTATCATAAACCAGAGTGTACTCCACTGAACAAGCCTCTTGAGTCTTACCAATTAATTTACACTGTAACAAAACCGCATAACACATCCCTCGGCCACTGCAAAGCAACTGCAATAGGCTCAAATGTACTAAAATATGAGTCTATCAAGGAAGTCAAAATAACTCACTGTCCACCACCTATGGTAGCCATGAAGTCTATCCAATTGCAGTCAGGACATCAAACCAGATAAGGTTTCACTACAGACACATTCCTTAAGGCTGTAACCCAGCCAATCTCTGCTATCCGACATTCTCCACCAGTACTGAACTTGAAGTACTAGGGTGGGCTATGGAACTGCCTGTCTGTGGTCAAGAAGGCAGACACCATTGCCTATGCCTCCCTGCAGACTCTCCACATCCTGGCCCTTACTGAGACCTGGATCAACCCAGAAAACACTGCCACTCCAGCTGCCCTCTCATCTGCCTACTCCTTTTCGCACTCCATTTACCTATATTCTGATGTCCATCCAGAAAGCACCTTCTCCAACCCTCACCTCCGATGGCCTTACCTGCTTCAGCCCTCTCCCCTCTGAAGATGTTCTCACACTAGTCACGTCTTACCGTGCCAGCACCTGTTCCCTGGACCCAATTCCCTCCTCCCCTCTTCAAGACATCTCTCACGACACCCTACCACTCCACTCCAGGACTGGTCACTCCACTGAAAAGGCCCTCCTCACAGTGACTGAGTCGCTTTGTGCCGCCAGAGCTTTGTCCAACTCGTCAGTCCTCATTCTCCTCGACTTATTCTTCGCGTTTGATACGGTCAACCACCAAATCCTCCACTCCACACTTGGCTGAACTTGGCATTGCTGACTCCGCTCTAACCTGGTTCACGTCATCGCACCTGTCAGCTCACATGGAATGGCTCCTTGTCCAAAAACTACTTTCTGGAAACTGGTGTCCCCAAGGCTCAGTATCAGGACCGCATCTGTTTTCACTATACACTATATCACCAGATTCAATCACATCGCATGGATTTTCCTACCACTGTTATGCTGACAACACCCAACTGTTCCTCTCTTTTCTCCATCCTCCTCCAACACCCACGTTTTGATGTGCATCTTGCAATGTTTGTCAGACATCTCCACTTGGACAGCTGCGCATCACCTCAAACTCAACCTTGGAAAAACTGAACTCCTCTTCATCCCCTGGAAAGACTGCCCTCACGTAGACCTGTCAGTCACTGTTGAGGATGTCACGGTATGGCCTTCGTCAACATCAAGGAGCCTCAGCACTACAACATCACTACTGTGGCCTGATCCTGCACAACATCTGCAGGATCTGGTCTTAATTACAAAAGACGCGACGCAACTCCTGGTCCAAGCTCTGGTCCTCTCCTGCCTGGACTACTGCAACTCCCTCTTGGCTGGACTCCCAGCATCTGTGACTAAACCGTTGCAGTGTATCCAGAAAACTGCAGCGCGCCTCATTTACAATCTTCCCAAATTCTCCAATGTGACCCCCTCCTCTGTGACCTCCACTGGCTTCCTGTAGCGGCCCGCATCTGATTCAAGACGATGGTGCTGGCCTTCAAGAACATCAACGGAACGGCACCTGTCAACCTCCAAACACTGGTCACTGGCCCCAGCGAGAGCACTTTGCTCTTCTACATCAGCTGGCCAGTTGTTACCCCCATCGCTGAGCGCAAACAAAGCCCACTCAGCAAAGCCGCAACTCTTAAATGTTTTGGCACCTAAGTGGTGGAACGAATTACTGACCGATGTCAGGACAGCAGAGTCACTCTCCATCTTCCACAAAAGACTCAAGACTCACTTGTTCAGATTTCACCTCAACCCCACATAGCATGACTCCCTCCAAATCCCCTTTCGAAAATGTTTTAAAACATTTGAAAATGTATGCTCTTGTATGTTGGTATCATAGTACTTATGCACTTAAAGAATCTTTGACAAATAGCAGATGACGGCTTGAAAATTGTTTCTATATTTCTTTTTACTCCATCGACGTTGATATGTCTTGGTTTCTCTCTTGTGACAAATGTTCTCATTGTAAGTCGCTTTGGACAAAAGCATCTGCTAAAAGCCCTAAAGGTAAATGTAAATGTCAACTTAACACTCACGGACACAGGGACCAAATAAATACTTAGGAATAAGGAAAAAGACAGGGCACCGACAAGAAAACAGACTGTGGCCTTCTGAAGTTCTGGCTGGCTCATCTTAAAGGCAGTCTTTGCCTCCCACCTTTAAGCTCCAACTTCCTACACCTGACTGGTAAGGAAAACAAATCACAATCACCACAGCAAACTTGATAATACTGAAGCCCGATGCCACACACAATTGTTAACTTCCTAGCCTGACAAGAACAAACTCATCAGGTCCTTCCTATCATAAACCATACCCGTTTATCTTCTGGAGCATGCCAGGCTCGAGGCAACTTGAGAGGCAAACTAGCAGCAGCCAAGGCCCTGAACTGCCTTCCTCCACCACAGAACTTTATCCCATATGCCAAGGATTACACCGAAAAAAGAAAAAAAAGAACGCCTGAAAGGTTGAAAAACAACCCAACTGGACACCCACTTATTTTAACTGATGAGCAGTCTTTAAATATTAAATATTAGGACAAAAATCTAGATCTGATCTGCCTGCTAAATAAAGACTCTTTGAAAATACCAAACAATCAGCATTTATTGATAATTCTCGCCTGGCCCATGTTTCACTTTAAGGCCCACAATCACCCCTCATAGTAGGATAATATCGGAGGATTATATTTCCTGAATTGCTATAGTCCTGTGATTATTTCAGTGTTTGTTATTTGTGTCAGTGTTGTTCCTACATGTCACAATGCTATGAAAAACACAACAGTTTAGGCGAAAATTGTGGAAAAATAGTTGTTGTTGACAGTTTGAAGAGACAGGCCCAAAACCTGGTTTAAATGAAAGCTTTGAATCTACCCTTTAAAATGCTACCAAAAATGCCCTCATAAAAGATGAGTAAAGCTCTGAAAAATGAGCATAAAGTAGGATATGCACCCGCATCTGGAGGCCTATATATAGTAGGGGGTGTTTAAATTCATGTGCTGATAACTGTCACAAAGCTACCTCTTAGGATGGGTTATCATACCAAAATATCATCTGTGTACATGTACCATTTCAAAATTTTTTACTTGGTTTTGCCACCTTGAGTGGTACCAAAATCTGGTCTGGCTCATGGACTAAAAGGCTAGACTGTCCCACAGCTGACGTGGTTAACAAGATCACTCTGAAGGACTCGCTTTCAAAGACCGCAAAGGCCAAGTCCCTTAAGGATGCAGACCCCTGCTGTCTCAATTCAGGGTCTGCATCCCTCAAATGACCCGGTCTTTGTGGTCATGTTTTACCTTTACGTCATGATTTTTTTGGAGCAAACTTGTCTTGTTGCATGTTGTGTTTGTTTCACTGTGGAAAGTCAATGCGGGGGGAGGGCGGAGCCCACTATGAACTACTGAAGCCCATGAGGAGCGGTGGTGGAGCAAAATAAAGAGAAAATCGATGTTTCTTTTTTTATTGTCCTGAACCACAAACTAGAAGTAATCGCTTTTGACAATTTATCGCCCAGCTCTAATAGAGGTCAATTAATTTTTCCATTAAAGTGTATTCAAATTTCTAAAAAATAATCTGACCAATTCAAGGACCCCTCCATGGGTGGGGCCCCTAGGCTGCAGCCTAGGGAAGCCTGTGCATTAATCCGCACATGGTTGTGTTACTACTCCTTTAATCTTTAGCCTGCAGACTCACAACTGCTGAGATAACCAAAAGATGAACTGACGATGAAATGAGATGCTAATTCAGCTGTGTGGGCTTTACCAGGAGTCACCAGAGGGATTGTGGGTACTTTCATTTTGGTGGACAAGAAACTTGGTGACTCAAACAAACCGCAGTCAGCAAATAATAACAATGACTGTTGCTTTTTAGTGATCATGTGATAAAGAAGTGAAGTCATGAGGAAAAAAATAGGTCAAAGGTAATCTTCATCAGCAGTAACTTTATTTTACTTTTTAATATACAGTATTGCGTTTTAAATGGTAGAAAAACATGATTGTATCTCAAAATACGACACTTTCTTTCTTTCAACGTTTTCTTGGAGTCAGAGCGGGTGACGTAGAATCAAACTTAAAACTGCTGGCTATGGATAAATATGGAATATACACAGAATTACAGCAATCAGAAGTCATGAAAATTAACATTGAGTCGGTGCTTACATGACAAAAGCATTGTTGCACTCTATCCTTCCACTTCCTTCTCACAAGTATCTGGGAACTATAAATTACAACTTAATTTGTTCTGGATGTTTTGTTTGCCCTAGTCATGAAATGTGATGGGTTTGGTCTCTCTACAGCAGCGAGGGATCAACCCGAACCGGAGAGACCCAACACAGGAAGTCAAGCAAAGATCAACTAAGATTCTACTGCGGACTGACAGGAGCAGCAGTAGTTTTGTTTGTTGTTTGTTACATTTTCTTCAGTCACTGTCTGCCTGATGAACAAGATTTCTAGTCAGACTTCACACTCGACTCTGTAGATGAGACTATGTTATGCGATGGATGCTGATGAAGGTTCTCAGTCATCCAGGTCCTGGTCAACCCTGCAACTCCCCTCCAGTTAGTCAGAACTGAAGAAGCCTCTTGGATGTAAGGCGAAGCATTTTCAAGGAGCTGAAACAAGTCCGGTTGTCTACGATACAGCACTTTGTGTGACACCATGGACACAGAAAAGACTTGTGAGGTAATTAAACTATATCAGGGCCAGCAGGTAACCATAGCAACAACTGTGATGCTGTGAACACACATTTCAAACAAACGAGCTACAAACTGTGAAAGTTGCTGATGGTTAAAACACATCCTGCCTTTACGTTCGTCAATGTCCAGAGTCAGAGGACACGACAGTGATGGAGCTGATGGAGGAAAACGCTCTTCTTCACCTTCATGTTTATTATTCTGACAGGACGTGTCATCAAACTCAAACTGGACTGATCTAAAATCTGCTCTTTGTCACTTTATTGAAATACTGCTGAGAAGCATGACAATGATACACAACATTTACAGTGTATATTTTATCTATTGTGTTTTTTTAAATAATAACATTTTATATTTTTATAAACCATGTTGTCCATCTTCTCATCTCAGTATTCTCACTGACTTTAGCCTCTCTACTCTGGACTTCAAGGGACATTATGACCAAAAACTCCTTTATCAAGTTCTTCAGAGGTTTTTAACATAAAAAGTCAGCAGAGGGCGCTCTGCACTTTAAAGTTATTCTATTAAGTGGATTTAGTTTCCCAGAAGTTAAAGTCTACACAGCTGTCAGGCTTCCTACTAAAAATAAGAAATGGCATCAAGAATAAGTCATTATAACACATCCAGGAAACATAAGAGCATTACATCTAATCACATCATAAACTCACTAACATCATTGTGTTCATGTGTGTGTTGTTTTTGTATGATTATACTGTGTAGGCCTGTACATCCTGTATGTGAGCTTCATACTCTCTAAACTGGATTTAATATAAAAAGAGCTCAGAACTTTTATTTGGTGTCGAGTTTATATAATATGTAACATTTCTACATTAAAATGTCTAAAAGACCTTTTTCATATACTTTGTTGAGTTTTGTGCTAATATTATCTTAAATGTTCCAAACAATATTCAAACCGCCTAAAATGGTTTCACTTATTCTCCTAAATTTTATTTTGAAACTATCTCCAGTGCCAGTTTAGCAAAAAAGATACAGAAATGTAAATGAGATATAAAACAGTTCCACATTGTGAAGCATCATGTTGAGACACGAAGATACCTGACATGCAGGACAACATTTGTCTGAACGGGCTCGACTCTAATTCACATGATGAAGAGTGAGTAGTGACACAAAGAGGAAGAGACTTTTCAAACTAAAGTAACTCCAGTTGTATTCCTTTTGTTCCCTCTAAATCTATGATGAACACTGCTGACAGCTTATTGATGGAACCAGTTTATTGATGCAGAAAATGGTCAACCACCTTTTAAAAATACATACATATATGTAAAAACATGAAATACAGAGTATCAAGCATTTTTAAAATGACAGAAGAAGCTTGTATGTTAACAGGATGTGTTTTTCACATAAAATACATTAAATGTTATAAATGCTTTAACTCTTTTTAATCAGAAGCTACAAAAGCAGCTGACTTTAAAGTGGCACTATCACCTCGTACCGAGTGTCCACACATAATATTTGTTCTCTACAACAACAAACAACAACAAAGGTGTCAGAACATACCGGACGTAAACAACAAAACATTTCAGTGATTATATATGCTGATCTAAACTCTTAATACCAAATACAACGGAAAATAAAACCATATGATACAGTTATTTCAAATGAGCTACTGGTAGATTAACTTTACAAAATACTGTGTGTTATCTGTTCAGCACAGCTGCACACAGCGATCCCAGAGAAGCTGTCAAAGTACAGATGGAGTTTTTCATGTTGTCGTCTGTTTTGTTGGTTTAGTTGATACAGATTTCTTTATTGAGCTGAAAGAAACAGAAAGTCAACAGAGAGATTCAGGACGATGTCACGATCAACATGTTTTATCACATTTCACTCCCCCCCCCCCGATACAGAACTCTCTCTCAGTGTACGATCAATAAAAGAATATGTGAGATTATTGGATTAATTTTTACAGGATTGATCATTTAATCACTGACAGACAATAGTCTTATTTTAGTATTTCTAACAGCTCCATGGTGAATAAAAAGTAAAAACTGTACCATGTTCTGCTTCTTGACGGCCTCTGATTGTGTCATAGAGACAAACATCACCTACAGAGAAATGACAATCAAGACAACGTGAGTTTAATCACTTTAACTGTAACAACTCATGAATGAGACCACGCAACAAGTCTATACTGAAAATGATAAAATCAGTCTTTCCTCCAGTCTTCTGTCTTGTTCACCAACTCAGAAGTAGTTGAGGACCAGCTGATCCTCCTCGAGACGACTACAAGACAGCTTTCCTTTGTCACACTTTACCTGATTAGATTCTTGTGTGTGTTTATCAAATTCTGTATCTGTGATGAAGTTGCTTTTCTATCTTACAGGGAGCAAAGCTTGATTTATTGATCTTCTGATGGTTTGTGTTGTGGATTTTCAGAAAAAATGAAGAGAACTCAGATAACTACAAACATACTCATGGAGGAACAAAATAACAGCACAACTTTCTGCACAGTGCATTGTCAAATGCAGCTACTGTCATATTGTACTGGCTGTTGCCAATGAGAAGGCCAGCTTGAATTGACATGCTTGGGTGACCGTTGTGGTCCAGAAAACTGTAGATCACATCCAAAGTTAAGAAGTAGGCTGAACAAGTGTTAAGCTCAAGAAAAGAGCACAAGATAGACCTGATGCGTTAAACGAGTTCTGGCTGCCAGCCGGTGGAGGCTGTGTGTTCACAGGCAATAGAGAAAGGTCAAAGCTGGAATCAGACTCTGAAAGAGACAATGACCTTGGTGGGAGACCTCTGGACTCGTGGGCAAGGTGGCTGGTCCGCTGGGGACTAGCAGATTGACATCAAGAATATGGGTGCTAACACACCCCTCTACCACTGCTGAGGTCTGTGTGGCAGATGCCGACTTCAAGAAAGAAAGCAGTCAAGAGGGTTAGAAGACTGTGTGGATCTAGGAGGGGAGGTGTCCCCTTGTCAGAGGAGAGCATTTCTGCAGTCTTTGACTTACCTAGCTCTGGGATGTGTTGAGTTATCTAATGCTTCAATCACCAAACTCTAGCATCGTTCACAGACTCTCTGGCTGGGCCAACGTGTATCTCCCATACTACCTGTGCATTCTTTTGGATTTCCTGCATGTTGAGGTTTCTTAGTCTGAAGTGCACAATGACGCTATAGTGTACAGTTTCATGGAAGTTGTGTAGGAACAACGCCTTGAAAGCGGATTCTTCCTCCAGCCCTGGTGCATTATATCCCTGAAATTTGCAGCCCTCAGGCACCTTTAATATTCTTTGGGAGATTCATGTTTCTATTGCATGATGGCTAAGGCAGAAAGGGTGGCAGAGGCAGGGTTGTTGTACACTGAGTACTCATCCCACAGAGCATGACAAAGTGCAGAATAGTGGTCTTGGGTTCCTGGTGGGAGTGTCTCCATGAGGATGCTCCTGGTTGTCGACTTCCAGACCAGCTTAAGTTCCTCATGTGTTGAAGCGTGAGGAAGATCAAAGAGACAACAAGCTCCCGGAGATAGTCAACAATGTTTGACTCAGGGCTGTCTGAGTCAAAGCGCTCTATGTCTCTTGTGATGGACTCAATCTGATGAATGTGCAGGACATGTTCCCAGGCTGGATCTGTGTCATCTGAGTCATCTGAACTGCTAGAGTCTCTCATATTGCTAAAGCAATCAGTATGGTGGTCCCCCCTTCATGGTGGGGATGAAGTCTGACACTGTGATAACCTTGCTCCTTTGGGCAATGGTGGCGCAGCTGTGCCTGGACTCATGCACCCTACTCTTGGGTGGGGCACCTGTGTCCACCAAGCGGGCCCTTGGTGGTGCTGGATGGCCGGTCAACCGGTTGGGGGCAACACCACTGGGGGCAGTTGTGAACCCTGAGTTGACTGAGGTGGCCTGCTTGTGTAAGGTTTGGAGTTCAACAATCTGTCTGTCTCATCTTTCCCAACCTGGCTGTCGCAGTTATCATGCTGCACAGCATGGTAGCTGTTCTGCAGCTGGGCAAGCCATTCTTGGTTAACTGCCGCTTGCAGCTTGGCTTTGCGCTGTACGAGTAGCGCTACTTGACCAAGCACCTCGGGTAGGGTGTGTTGCAGCTTTCCAGCTGGGTTGTTGACGTAGCTTATTAGCTCCTGTATTTTCCCATCACAGGTGGTAATGTCATAGCTATTAAGGTGGCCTCTCTCCTTCATGAAGACGCAAAGAAGACCAGTGAGTGCATTCTGCAGGGCTGTGTCGTCTCATAAGGAGCTCCGGCTCCTGTCACACTAGGGTCTCCATCTACTCATTTTACTGAAGTAGCGGCAACAGCCAATTGGTTCAACAACTTCTGTGTGGCTGTTGTGTTGCGGATGCACAGGTGAGAGGCGTTACCTGTGACTTACCATCCGACATGTTAGTAGGTGTTATACTAATTACTCTCAGTCAACCTATCCTGTTAGAATGTTAATGAGGTGGTTTTGACACCTCTGGAGATGTAATAGCTAAGATGTGTTAGTGACCGCAGAATTTAACTATCATGCAAGCTATTTAAGGTTAAAAGAAAGACTAACCAATATTACACTACAACAATCTACAAACCACAATTAAAGATTTGGCAAGTTGTGAGCGCTGCAATACATCTGGTTCAAGATGTCCTCACACGGGGCACCGTTGTTGGTAGTTGATGGTATGGCAGGTCTAGTTTTTAGAAATTGATCATTATTGATAACAGTTATTAAAAGTAAATCAATAAAATTAATATAAATTATGATTAAATCATTATCATGTGATCCACAAACTCACAAAACATTGTAGCTCACAAGCATACAATACAAGCATACAATACATGTGCTTCCTCTGCATGGATAGAGGGTGGTTGTATTGGTATTAAAACAGCGTGATCGACATGGGCATTGAGAAAACGGCAAAATCCAGATGTCTGGTTGCTCCCTTTGAGTAACGGTTGCGCTGAGTAAAAGCCGAAGCTTCCAGCAACTCGTAACTCTGGGACTGCCGTTAAAAACGGGCACGCAGTTGCTCTCATTTTCTCAGGTGCGCTCTCAGACAATGGGAGATGGGAGTTGTCAAACCTGTGGGGGCTGTATCAAGCAGGCGCCACCAACTGGAGGTTAGGGTCAATGCGCTTTCATTTGTTAGTGCAGTGGTTCTTAACCAGGGGGGCGCGGACACTCCCCCGGGGGGGCGTGAGTAGGCAACAGGACGGGAGGAAAAAAAAAAATCTGGACAAAAAAAAAAAAAATCTGAAAAAAAAAAAAAAAATCACGAAAATCCGCCCTCCCCCTGTGTCGAAATGTTTTGTCAAAAGTGACTAGCGATGAATCTAGCGACTTTAACTGGTGTTATTGGAGACTTTTGTGGTGTTTGGAGACGCTGACTTGAAAGCACGTATCAATCTGCAGTCACTGTGCTCAACGAGCAGCGGGTGCTGCCGTGAGTCCCTCCCCCGTCCACTAGCACTGACAGGCGGTCAGTCTCTCAGTACCTCGCGCAGCAGTCCAGCCTGCAGCCAGAGCAGAGAGGAGACACACGCCACTCTGCGTCCAGGATGCAAATGAATCGCGCATGCGTTTGGCCGCCGCCGTTCCCGCCGTGGCTTACAGAGTGGGTGTAAATTAAAAAGTTTCTTCACTCACTCTCACACAAAAATAAATCACTGCATTTGACTCACGCAGCTCCATTCACTCTAGTCTAGTCTCTTGCCAAGTTCGCTTGTGCCAGCTCTCGCTAGTCTATCTGTCGTCAATCTCGATTTATTTAGGTCTATACTTAAACACCCAAACAGTCTTTTTAAAGACTAATCCCACTGTCTTTTTAAAGATTATTCCATCTCAGCCCTAGCCAGTAGTTTTTTAACTGCTAGCTAGGCAGTGCATTTAGCTAACCTTTTTCACCGTGTTGCAACACCCATGCGACTAAGACACACACACACACACACACACACTACTGTCATTAAGTCTTAAAATAAAATCTGCATTGCCTGCCTGTTATTTTGTTCGTTTTTATTAAAGATCGTACCTAAGTCCAGACTGATTACCCCGATACTAGTCTCTCAACATAGCCAAACACACGCATACATCGTTACATCATAGCATAACTTTATTGAACACACAACTAATCCACATTCAAATTATTTCAAAATCAAACAGAAATGGAGAGATTTCTAGTGAGGACCAACAAGGCAACCGACACACCACCAGCTGCAAAAAAGCTTCGAAGGTACGATGAATCATACCTGCAGTTTGGGTTCACAGTCACGGCTGATCTGAGACCCCAGTGTGTCGTGTGTGCAGAGGTGCTGGCAAACGACAGCATGAAGCCCTGCAAACTAAAAAGGCACCTCGAAACAAAGCATGCAGGCATTAAAGATAAACCGGCTGAATATTTTAAAAGAAAGCTTGATGGCCTCCATCAGCAACAGGCAACCATGTCAGTGCACAGCACTATGTCTAAACAGTGTTTGGAGGCGTCGTATGTAGTGGCCAAAAGAATAGGTCAGCTGGGTAAACCACATACAATTGCCGAGACTCTCATTTTGCCGGCGGCGCAAGACATGTGCAGAATAATGATAGGAGATAGTGCAGCAGCCAAACTCAGTGCAGTACCACTGTCCAATGACACAGTCGCTAAGAGAATTTCAGACATGTCTAATGATATCAGAGAGCAACTGATAGAGTTCATTAAAAAGAGTCCTTACTACGCGCTGCAGCTGGACGAATCCACTGATATTGCTGGGCAGGCACAGCTCCTCGTGTATGTCAGGTATCTGCGGGACAAGGCGATTGAGGAGGATGTCCTCTTTTGCCGGCCTCTTCAGTCGCACACTACTGGAGAAGCCATCTTCAATGTCCTTGATATGTTTCTCCGTGAAAATGGTTTGGCTTGGGACCGATGCGTCGGCCTATGCACGGATGGTGCGCGGGCAATGACGGGCCGTGAGCGTGGCCTAGCTGCTCGCGTTCAGCAAGTAGCTCCACTTGTGAAATGGACACATTGCATGGACCATCGCGAAGCACTAGCTGCTAAAAACATGCCGGTTCTCTTTGACTCCGTGCTGAAACAATCCGTGAAAATTATAAATGTCATCAAATCACGGCCGCTAAACTCTCACTTGTTTGGACTCCTCTGCCAGGAAATGGGGTCAGGGCACGAACAGCTGCTTCTGCACACTGAAGTTCGCTGGCTCTCCATGGGGCGGGTGTTACAGCGGTTGTATGAGCTGCGAGAGGAGGTGAAGTTGTTTTTGACAGAAATCAAATCAGATCTGGCGAAGCATCTGGATGACACTATGTGGCTTGCGTCTCTGTCCTATTTGGTCGATATATTTGACCGCTTGAATGGCCTCAATCTGTCTTTGCAAGGCCGTGAAACTCATATTTTGCTCCTGGCAGACAAAGTGGACGCCTTCACTCAAAAACTTGACCTCTGGCACGGCCGCATAAGTCGAGGGAACTGCGACATGTTCCCCAGCCTTGCAGACTTCATCACTGATGCAGGCACGTCACACGATTTCTCCTCTCTATTTCGATCAGCGTCTGAGCACCTGTCAGCAATGAGAACACAGTTTGCGATGTACTTTAAAGAGGATTATCGCTCTTTTGCGTGGGTTCGAGACCCATTTGTGTGCGCAGCAAACGAGCTGTCAGTTGATATGCAGGAACAGCTTATTGAGCTGAAGAGTGACAGTAGGCTGAAGGAACTCTTCACCTCCTGCCCGCTTTCGTCATTCTGGGCAGCGTTGATGCAGGAATACCCACAACTCTGTGACGTCGCCTTGAAGATTCTCCTCCCTTTCGCGTCGACATATTTGTGTGAGGCAGGATTCTCAAAAATGACTGCACTCAAAACAAAATACCGCAACCGTGCACAAATCGAGGATGATTTGAGGCTATGTTTATCACACATTGAGCCAAGAATTGATGATCTTTGCAAGGCAAAGCAGGCTCAGGTCTCACATTAACATCGCCTACCTGCAGGCTTCTGTAAAAAAATGCAGATGATATGCTATTAGGCCTAGTAATAATAACAATAATAATAATAATAATAATAATAATAATAAAGCATGTCACCTCATATAAGTATATAGCAATAGCCTAGTAATGATAATAGGCCTACTACTACTCATAATAATAATAATAATAATAATAATAATAATAATAATAATAATAATAATAATGATAGTAATAATAATAAAGCATGTAACCTCATATAAGTATATAGCAATAGCCTAGTAATGATAATAGGCCTAATACTACTCATAATAATAATAATAATAATAATAATAATAATAATAATAATGATAATAATATTAGCCTAGCCTAGGCTGGCTATCTATCTATCTATCTATCTATCTATCTATCTATCTATCTATCTATCTATCTATCTATCTATCTATCTATCTTTCTATGCAAGGTAGTGTACCGGGGATGGGGGGGGGGGGCCCAGCTTGCAAAAGGTTGAGAACCCCTGTGTTAGTGTAATGAGTCCCCTCTGATGTCAGAACCATGTGGACGGTCCCAACACAAGTAAATCCTCCCAAACCTTCATTAGTTTAGATTCTGTCCTCTAACCTCAGGAAGCAGCCCTAACATACATGGTAATCTGTTAACAACATATAAATGGGAAGTTACTGCAGAGTTTGTCACCTCTGACTTAGTGAGAAATAAAAAGAAAACATGCAGAAGACAGATAGATCAAAGGCCACCCTATGAGTTTACATTAACCGCAGCCTTGGTTTATCAGAGATCCGTCTTGTAGACGTTTCTACAGCAGCTTCCAACTGCTAAGTTTTCTAATATAAACTCATAGATCAGATGTCACTATGTCCTCATTTATACATTATCGGGCTGAACCTTTATACAGGGTATGTATGACATCTTACTCCCAGTGTGGTCACTTTGGATCTGTCTTTGAATACAAATGATCCAGTTTCCGTCAAGTGTTTCACAGTTTATATAGACTCAGACTTTCTAAGCATTTCCTGATTATTTCCAGGTTTATGTGATTATATTAAAGATTGTCAATGATCTGACTTTTGGACCCCACTGTATCAGTATATAAGATTAGAGTTTTGATACGAGTTTAACCGCTTACCGTGGAGAAGAGCACAGTAATGATCATTCTCATAGTCCACACGAACTGCGTTGGCACTCTCAGACTGGACTGGTCTACAACATGTATCAGATACAGAGCATTTAAACAGGAACATACAAATGTATTGATTTTACGTTCAACATGAGATAAGAGAGTGTTGCACCTACCTGACGAAGCCCGAATCTGCGAAAGAGACACTTGTTATTAGATGTGTAACTCTGTCTAAAACATGTCATTTCAGACGAATAAATATGCTGAATGACCAACATTGAGTCATTTACAGTTAAATTAAATTGTATTATTCTAGTATTTCTAACAGCTGCATGGTGAATAAAAGGTATAAACTGTACCATGTTCAGCTTCTTGACGGTCTCCGATTGTGTCATAGAGACAAACATCACCTACAGAGAAAAAAATATCAAGCCAAGGTGAGTTTACAATACTTATTAAACAAACTAAGATTTTAATAGATAACTTAAAAAATGATATGTGACAAATAAAGATTAGTTTAACTGCTTACCATGGCGAAGAGCGGAGTAATGATCATTCTCGTAGTCCCCATGATCTGCGTTGGTGCTCTCAGACTGGACTGGTCTACAACATGTATCAGATACAGAACATTTAAATAGGAACATAAAATGTGTTGATGTTACGTTCAACATGAGATGAGAGATTGTTGCACCTACCTGACGAAGCCTGAATCTGTGAAAGAGACACTTGTTGTTAGATGGTTGTTATACTGCTGTTCTCTCTCATGAGGTCAGAGTATGTGTGTGTATTAGAATAATTAAAGAACATGTAATAATAGAAGAAGAAGGTCTCACTCTTGGACGCTCTGTAGCAAAACAAAACGAGCAGAGGAATAACAAGAACGATTCCACAAACCAGCCCAACAATCAACAGTACAGGAAATGAAGAGTTGTCAGGCCTGGACACCTCTATAATAAATAGGAAAACAATATTCATCTGAATGTATTTCCTAGTCACAAACAGTTTACAAGAAAATGCAGCAATTGTTTTAATCCTACTCACCCTGAACTGACATCCAGCTCTGTGCTGACTCCCGTCCTGAGTGTTGACACTTGTAGAATCCTTCATCTGACTTTGACACTGCAGAGATATTTAACTCCCATCTGCTGTCATTTTGAATGACTTTCTCATTGTGATAGAAAAACACAATGGAGTCAAATGTTTGATTTCTTAATTTGCAGCTCAGACCTACAGAATGTCCTTCAGTCACAGGACGGGCAGGGCTCAGCAGGATCATATCTCCATCTGTTAAACAGTCAAAGAATACGAGGTTTCAGTCAGAGATCAGCTGGTTGAGGAACTTAAGAATGAGCTGATGTAGAGAGATGAGAAAAGACATACTGGGTTTTTTTCTTTTACATTGTTGTCACTAATTTAACAGTGATCATAAAATCTGACGTTTCATCTTCATACACCTTGTGTGTCTAATGTTCAAGAACCCTTTCAGTTGGCTGAATCTGTAAACTCACAGTTAAATATCACTAAATCCTTCACACTCGACTTTAAATGGTGATCATGGACCTAAAAACTGAAGAACACATCAGCCACAAATCTATATTCTATATTTATACATAGTTAAAATCACAGTGTGATTAAATACTCAACTATGTTTATCAAGTGAAAACCATTCATTAGTGGTGAGATGATGAAGCAGAGTGTTGGGCAGAACTTTTAACATGTCAGTGTGCTGTCCTCCTCAACACACAACGGGATGTTTGTAGTAATAAGTCAAAGAAAAACATAATGTAATGAAATCATACCCTGTACAGTGATGTTGACTGCATTGCTGAACTCTCCTGATCCAGACTCACACCAGTACACTGCATCACTGGTCCTGTCAGTGTTTATGTGGCATGTTGATCCAGTCATTGTCCCCCAGGTGGAGCAGGTTGATGAGTCGCTGTCCCCAGTTGAAAACCTCATCACCCTCCACTCAGTAGAGTTTCCCTCACAGCTCAGTGAGACAGAGTCAGAGGTGAAGTGTTGAGCTCTATCAGGACTCACTGTGAGAGATGCTGATGAGTGAATATCTGAAAAACAACATGTGATAAGAGGTCAAACAGAGCACAGAGATCTTCAGATAGAAAATGCCTCCATTCAAATATTCCTTAGCTGTTTTTCATTTTTGAGTACTATTGTAAATGACAGTAGAGTTTTAGCCAAGATATCATATCTGTCTTTTTGTGTGTTATGTTAAAGAATGAGGACAGAAGGAAACAAGTAAATTCCACTCAGTAAGGTGGAAAGCATGAAGGTTAGCTTGATGCTAGTGAGAGAGAAACAAGATCATAAGACCACAGTAAATTAATGTTCTTTTTTCAAGATGCTGTTTGTTTCTCATCATTTCGAAAAAAAGATTAACAGAGATGAGATAGAAGAGATAGAAACAAACTTACCTGCAGACCAGACATACTTAGGTTCACTGTAATAAGTGGAATACTCTGGATCTCCTCTTCCAGATCTGCACCAATATTCTGCTGTGTGTGTCTGTACATGAACAATGTAGGAATCCTGTTCAGTCCCACTGCTGCTGCCAGGTAGCTGCTCATCTCTGTAGGAGCCATATGATGGATCAGGAACCCTTGTATACCAGTAGAACCTCCATCCTGCAGATGGATCTTTAACTCTGCACTTCAGAGTTACTGAGGCTCCAGCTCTCAGCCACGATGGAGACACAGTGAGGACAGGAAGAGGTTCTGTTAGAGAATGATTTTTTAAATGAAAACATGTATTGATAGTGGATCAGAAACATTCTGCACAATCAGTCCATCCTGAAGATTTACTTTAAATATATATATGAACAAAAACAGCCTTTTAATGAGCTGTATAATCTTCACTTTGAAAGAAACGTGATGTGACTTACTGTCTGATACTGTCAGTTTGATGGGATCACTCCAATCTGTTGAAGAATGCTGCGTATGTTTCTTTCTGCCCTTACACCTGTAGTCTCCACTGTGGGATTCAGTCACAGATGTAATACTGTGTTCATTTTGATCTGAAGGTTGTTCTGAGCTGGTTGTTCTCCATTCATACTCCCACTCAGTGTCTCCTCCATCTTTGATCTCACATCTGAGAGTGATCCTCTCTCCTCTGTATACTTCAGTCCAGTTTGGCCGCAGAGTCACAACAGCCTTGTTTGGAACTGTTCATGTTCAAGAATTCACAGAAAGAAGAAAAGTTAAATCTACATCAAACATAAAATGTTATTCAATCAGTGAATACAACATATATCTTTATTCTGTTTCCAATACAAAAGTCAAACTCACTGATTTTGTTGACAGTGACTGAATCACTGTACTCTGTGTAGTTAACTGGCTCTCCTCTTCCTCCTCTGCACCAGTAGACTCCTCCCTCTGAGACTCTGATTGGTCCAGCTGAGAGTTGAGAGGTCAGAGGTTCAGAGGTTTTCTCTCCTCTGTACCAGAAGTATTTCCAACCAGATGATGATGGGTTCACAGAGCAGGTCAGGGTCACACTGCCCCCTACAGGAATGTCTCTGTCATCAGCCCTCAGTTCAGCCTTTGGTCCTTTTGTTGTTTGATTTAGAACAAAGACAGAACAAAGGAAACTAATGTCACTGTGATTAAGTCCAGTTTATATAGTGCAGCACACACAAGTCAGAAATACTGGAACTGTAAATTAATATTAACACTGAATTATTTTATAAATACTGGAGACGTGTTAGTTTAAACTTGGTCACTAACCTCTCTTACATCTCATGTCTCTCTTTTCTGGGTTTCTTTATTCAGTTTTTAAGTTTCACTACTGAATGTTACATTTGTGAAGGCAAAACCTTGTTTAATTGTTGAAGAGCCAAGTTGAACACTTTAGCTGTGGTTTTATTGGTTGAAAGACAACTGTGATCAATTAACAAATGCCTCTCATTACATCCTGGACAGACTGTCAGTCCATCAAAGAGTGAACTCGTAACACAAACTTCTGTCTCCCACAGTGTCGTCTCTTTGGGTCTGTCTGATCGTGCTTCGGATACAACTGATCAACTGGGAAAACTATATCCATCTAAATTTCTGCTCCAGTCAACAACAAACAGTTTACAAGAAAATGCATTAATTGTTTTAATCCTACTCACCCTGAACTGACATCCAGCTCTGTGCTGACTCTCGTCCTGAGTGTTGACACTTATAGAATCCTTCATCTGACTTTGACACTGCAGAGATATTTAACTCCCATCTGCTGTCACTTTGAGTGACTTTCTCATTGTGATAGAAAAACACAATGGAGTCAAATGTTTGATTTCTTGATTTGCAGCTCAGACTAACAGAATGTCCTTCAGTCACGGGACGGGCAGGGCTCAGCAGGATCATATCTCCATCTGTTAAACAGTCAAAGAATACCAGGTTTCAGTCAGAGATCAGCTGGTTGAGGAACTTGAGAATGAGCTGATGTAGAGAGATGAGAAAAGACATACTGGGTTTTTTTCTTTCACATTGTTGTCACTGATTTAACAGTGATCATAAAATGTGACGTTTCATCTTCATACACCTTGTGTGTCTAATGTTCAAGAACTCTTTCAGTTGGCTGAATCTGTAAACTCACAGCTAAATATCACTAAATCCTTCACACTGGACTTTAAATGGTGATCATGGACCTAAAAACTGAAGAACACATCAGCCACAAATCTATATTCTATATTTATACATGGTTAAAATCACAGTGTGATTAAATACTCACTTATGTTTATCAAGTGAAAACCATTAATTAGTGGAGAGATGATGAAGCAGAGTGTTGGGCAGAACTCTTAACATGTCAGTGTGCTGTCCTCCTCAACACACAACGGGATGTTTGAAGTAATAAGTCAAGAAATAACATAATGTAATTAAATCATACCCTGTACAGTGATGTTGACTGCATTGCTGAACTCTCCTGATTCAGACTCACACCAGTACACGGCATCACTGGTGCTGTCAGTGTTTATGTTGCATGTTGATCCAGTCATTGTCCCCCAGGTGGAGCAGTCTGACCAGTAGCTGCCCTTAGGTGATGACCTCATCACTCTCCACTCAGTAAAGTTTCCCTCACAGCTCAGTGAGACAGAGTCAGAGGTGAAGTGTTGAGCTCTGTCAGGACTCACTGTGAGAGATGCTGATGAGTGAATATCTGAAAAACAACATGTGATAAGAGGTCAAACAGAGCACAGAGATCTTCAGATAGAAAATGCCTCCATTCAAATATTCCTTAGCTTTGTTTTTATTGTAACAAAGTTCAGTATTTTGGTGAAATTCTCATTTCTACTTTGACCTCTTGTTACAGTTTTGAGTACATTTTAAAATGATGGACAACCAAGTGACTCCAGCTGCTGCAAGCAGAAGAAGAGCCGTAGTACCCAGACTAAAAGTAGTTCTTGTAAATGAGAGCAGAGTTTTAGCCAAGATATCATATCTGTCTTTTTGTGTGTTATGTTAAAGAGTGAGGACAGAAGGAAACAAGTAAATTCCACCCAGTAAGGTGGAAAGCATGAAGTTTAGCTTGACACTAGAGAGAGAGAGAGACAAGATCATAAGACCACAGTAAATTAATGTTCTTTTTTTTATTAAAGATACTGTTTGTCATCATTTAGAAACAAGATGAACAGAGCTGATACAACATCTGTCTCTTAAGAGATAGAAACAAACTGACCTGCAGACCAGACAAACTTAGATAGACTGGAATAAGTGGAATACTCTGGATCTCCTCTTTCAGCTCTGCAACTATATCCTTCTGTGTGTGTCTGTCCATGAACAATGTAGGAATCCTGTTCAGTCCCACTGCTGCTGCCAGGTAGCTGCTCATAGCTGTAGAAGTTGTGTGATGGATCAGGAACAATCTTATACCAGTAGAACCTCCATCCTGCAGATGGATCTTAAACTCTGCAGTTCAGAGTCACTGAGGCTCCAGCACTCAGCCATGATGTAGACACAGTGAGGACAGGCCGGGGTCCTGCTGGAAAATGATTTTTTAAATGAAAACATGTATTGATAGTGGATCAGATACATTCTGCACAATCAGTACACAACAGCCTTGTTTGGAACTGTTCATGTTCAAGAATTCACAGAGAGGAAACAAAAATTAAGAAAAGGTCAATCTGGATTAAACATACCCTGTACATAGACTGCAATGTATTGTTATTGTGCGGTCTTTTCTGAGGTTACTAAAACTACATAAGCTAGCGGTCGGAGGTGTCACGGTGTGTTAGACCATGGATTAAATTTACGTCAGAATATCCCTTTAAATCAACGACTCACAAGTGTCCTTAACGACTCTGTAAGAATACTCCCACACAGGGTTTAAAAGCCTGCGACTCCCCATCATGGTTATTGTATGTCTCTTTGCAGATGTTTTGAATCTCTTTGAAGTTGTTGTATGTCCCTGAAGTATTTTACAATGATCTTTGTAGTTGCTGAATGTCTTTCTGTGTCTGTTTGCAGTTGTTCTGTTAACTAATCATCAGATAGACACAAATGAAAGACATTTTGTTAGCACCCAGTTGGCATAACATAACTAACCCTAACCCTATCACTAACTAACTGTTCTTATTATATTCATTCTCTTTATGTGGGCAACTTTGTTTGTATAGTTGCCAAATATAAAAGCGTCAAGGACAAAACATAAATCAAGTTTTATACTTAAAAGACGTAAAAGTGAATAAATCCACAGATAAAGAGCTCATTACCTTTGTGTTTGGCGTCAGATGAGGCAAACTTTAGAAGCACACCTAAAAACACACAGCAGAGAGAGAAGGAAGACATGATGGATGATATCCTGTGAGTTAGAAGACAAAGCACATACAAAAAAGACAAAGTTATACTCACAGAGGCTGAGGTGCAACACAGCGGACTTCATCTTCTCACTGCTGGATGGAAAATGACTGACTTACCACCTCTGCACACCACTTCCTCTTAACCTTGAGAGATGTGAATCTCAGACCACTGTTTCTAGATCATCTGACTTCATTTCCAAGGAGAGAAACATACTTAACGATAGGTTATCTTCATTCTAACAGCTTTTATTTCCGACAGTGACAGTGTCTGAACCATGTCTTATCGTCTTCACACGTAACACCAGTGATGTGACACCAGGGGGCGGAAACTTTCATTATATAGTTTATAACATTAATCTAACAGCAGCTACATTACAGGGTGATTCCTACATATTGCCGCTGTAATGTAAAGCACATTAAGTTAGCCTGTGATGAATTGTGCTGTATGATTGAAATGTATTTTGTCACAGGCAACTAAATCAAATAGAAAACCATTTTTTTCTTTAATGAGCATGAAATGAGAATATACACCAATAAAAATGTAACACAAACGAACATAAACACTATGATATTCAATATCTGTATGTGGTTTTGTCCTCTTCGGTCTCCATGACGACATCGTAGCTTCTGTCTCCTCTAACAAGCCGAGCAGCTGCAACAAAAAGGAAGAAGAAACAGAAAAACAGAAGTCATGAGCACAGAAATAATCACAGACCTGAACAGGCTCAGACGAAGCGACCAACCTGGATCCTTACTGTTTGTTCTCACCTCTTCTGTTGTCTCTGTATATGAGTATCAACAAGATGGTGGACAGAAGGTATGGAGTCGCCACTACGACGTGCCATATGAGTCTGAAGACGGACATCACCTGAGCTGCAGGAGCATCAACTGCTGACAAGGAAGAGAGTTTGATTTCATCGTACAAATATATAATATCTTCATCTTTGTAGTCGTTTGAAATGTCTGTAGTTATTGTGTGTCTTTGTAGTTATTCAGTGTCTTTTTAAGTCATTTTATGTCTCTTTCAGGCATTGTTGTGTCTTTGTAGTTGTTTTGTCTTTTTGTAGTCTGTTTTGTCTCTTTGTAGTCTTTTACATCTCTTAATAGCCTTTTAACGTCTCTTTGAAGTCTTTTATGTCTCTATGTAGTTCTTTTGTCTTTTTGTAGTCACTTGAAATGTTTGTAGTTATTGTGAGTCTCTTTTTAAACCTTTTGTCTCTCTGTAGTCTTTGCATGTCTTTTGCAGTAATTTTGTCTCTGTAGCTATTTTCTGTCTCTTTTTAGCCATTTTGTCTTTTTGTAGTCATTTCAAATCTCTTTGTAGTCATTGTGTGTCTCCTTGTAGTCGTTTTATGATTAATGACAGCTACAAATCACAATCTCACCTCTGACATTCAGCCCGCTCTCTATTGATGCTCCAGTTCCAGAGATGTTACACCTGTAGAGATCTTCATCAGATCTTGAGACGCTGTGGATCGTCATGTTTCCTGTCGAGCTGGTTCTGATCAGAAGTCCATCTTTATAGAAATCAGCAGTGTGATTACAGGAAACAGTCTTCTTCGATCTGCAGCTCAAAGTGACATCATCTCCCTCCATCACAGGAAGAACAGGACTCTCCAGGATCACATCACCAGCTGAGAGACAGATCATCATTATATTATGTAATGCAACAGCTACAGTGAACAAAGTCTCTTGTGTGCAGCAGTTTGTGTTGTTCAAACCCACCAGTCATAGTGATGGTAACTGTGTTGCTGCTCTCTCCTGCTACAGACTCACACCAGTACACTCCAGTGTCTCGTGAGTAGACGTCATCAAAGTAGCAGTAAGATTTATTTATTCTATTCAAAGACGGGGGACACTCCTCATTAATATTTTTTGTTGTGTTCCTCTTAATTGTCCACTCAGATGAGTTTCCCTGCAGCTCACAGATCAGAGAAACAGACTCATACCAGAAGAACTGGGATCTGTTGGGAACGACTCTGAGAACGGCTGCAAGACACAAACAGATGGAGACAAAGTGAGATTTTCATCATGAATGCACATCGAACAAATAGAAGATTTAATGTGTCACTGCAGATTGAACATATTAAAAATATATAGGTAGGTAATTAAAATGATCCATTTAACTAATTATGTAGGATATAAAGTAGTATTTGTTGCACAGTGAGAGACAATATCATTATCTAAAAGGGTGTTAGAGCCACCTGCTGGCTGTCAGACAGAATGGTAAGTATAACCTATGTATGATGATAGTTAGTGAACCCATTTACACTGTTAAACGTCTCATATGACATCCAGATATGATTTATTTTGATGAAGGTTCTCAGTCATCCAGGTCATGTTAAATGTTAACTGCTGTATCGTAGGTTTCTTCTTCATTTCTAATTAACTGGAGGAGAGCTGCAGGGTTTTAAATCCTTTTAAATCCATCTATGTCAAACTACAATGACCGTCTTTGAACAAAGGAAGTGACCTACGACATTACTTATCACTCAACTACAATTTGTTGTCCTAAATTCTCTCCCCAGACAGCTTAACAACCATTCACATCTGGGTTTCAAAGCCTGCGACTCCCCTCCATGGTTATTTTATGTCTTTTTGTAGATGTTTTGAATCTCGTTGTAGCTGTTGTTTGCAGTGTTGGGAAGATTACTTTGGAAATGTAGTTGGTTACAATTACAAGTTACCCTGTTGAAAATGTAATAGTAGTGTAACTATTTCAATTACTTTCTCAAAGTAATGTAACTAATTACATTTGATTACATTTTGATTACTTTTCTTAATTTAGAATTTTCACATTTTAAGACCTATAGTGTGATAGACCTTTCAGTTCAAAGGTTGAACCATATATTATGAGTCTGACCTTCGGCCTGTACTGAAGGAGGCTCACTTCCTCACTAAATGGAGCGACAACGGGCTGATTTCAGCCAAGAGGAGCAGGTTGTTTTAATGGAGAGAGTATGAGCGATATAAAAAGCCTGATCACAGCCTGAAGCAACAGTGTTGCTGCAAATATGACAAGAGGAGGCTGATTTTAATTTCTGACAGCTCTACACTGAGCTGCTTTTAAATATGAAGCTTTAGAGCAACAACAACTGTTGTTTTAAACTGTGTTTTATATTGTTTTCATATATTTCACTGATCGCAATTATAAAATGCCAGTGTGTGTTTTATTGAAAGCGAGGCTGGTGTGCATATGAAAATAGGTTACAGTGGGTTTTTTAGGTGCTGTAGCTACAAGCAAATCTCATGTTGTCTCTGTACAAAGACCTTTTTAAATGTGAGAAAACAGAGAAGACCTACTCAAGATTTACTGCGTTTGGGCAACACATAACAGGCGAAACTATTCATTTATTCATGGCCACATTAAGTTAAATTATCTGTCCTGCTGCGAGCGCACAACTTCTTTCAGTGGTGACTGACTGTATATAAAGTAAACAGGCTACAGCCTAATAAATGACCTCCTGACGCGAGTCGGATCATCAGCTGAGCAGCGTTTCCCCTCAGCTGAACATCTGTAGGCGGAGACGCTCAGAGAGAAAGTAAACAGCAGCGGATCTGTGCGATCTCTCCCTCCGTACAAATGTTCTGATCCAGCTCCACTGGACTTTCAAAGGAAAGGTGACGCCAGCTGTAAATGAGTTAAATAGTGAAACAGCGGCGCTTTTAGAGCCGATTTTATGATTAAACTCTGAACAGAACCTGGTCGGGACCAGGTTATGAGCTAAGCATAAGTTACCATGGTGATCTAGCCGGGTTAACAGAGAGCCACCTTTGTATACAGGGAAGCCTGGCCTCTGTCTGTATGAAGTGTTTTCTGTGTTTCCAGCACAGGAACATCTTGTGCGCCGCCGACAATGTTGCTGCTGAGTCTGACTGCCGCCGTACGGTTTGTAGGTTGAGTCGAATGGCACATGACCAGAGAGAGCCAATCACAAGCGTCAGTTTTGGAAGGAGGATATTGATATGAAAAAAACTAAAAACAAACATGAATCCAGGAGGGGCGAAAAACTATTTGATAAATCCGAGCTTTTGCTGTGATTTTTCAAATGTAACTTAAGTTGTAATCATTGAAATTTCCAAAAGCAACTGTAATTTAATTACATATTTTCTCCCAGTAATGTAACGGATTACAATTACGTACATTTTGTAATTAAATTACGTAACGTCGTTACATGTAATTCGTTACTCCCCAACACTGGTTGTTTGTCTCTTTGTAGTCTTACTATTTTTCTTTGTAGACATTTTGAATCTCTTTGAAGTCATTTCATGTCTCTGTAGTAGTTTAAAATGATCTTTGTAGTTGCTGAATGTCTTTTTGTGTCTCTTTATAGTTGTTTTGTTGACTAATCATCAGATAGACACAAATGGAAGACATTTTGTTAGCATAACATTAGCTAACCCTAACCCTATCAATAACTAACTGCTCTTAATATATTGCTTCTCTTCATGTGGGCAACTTTGTTTGTATAGTTGTTGCATATAAAAGCGTCACTGACAAAACATGAATCAAGTTTTACACTTAAAAGCCCTGAAAGTGAATAAATCCAGAGATAGAGAGCTCATTACCTTTGTGTTTGGTGTCAGATGAAACAAACTTTAGTAACACATCTAAAAACACACAGCAGAGAGAGAAGGAAGACATGATCGATGACATCTGGTGAGTTAGAAGACAAAGCACATATAAAAAGGACAAAGTTATACTCACAGAGGCTGAGGTGCAACACAGCGGACTTCATCTTCTCACTGCTGGATGGAAAATGACTGACTTACCACCTCTGCACACCACTTCCTCTTCACCTTGAGAGATGTGATGCTCAGACCACTGTTTCTAGGTCAGCAAACTCATTTCCAAGAAGAGCAAAAAACAGTCTTAAAAGACCTTAATCCTAGACCTTTATGATTATATTTTGGATGAAAAAACCTGCTCACTGGCACTTAAAGTTAATGCATTATTTATTATTCTCTTGTTAGTATTTTGCTGCTTAATGACAATCAGAAAAAAACATGAGAAACACATTCAATCAGGGTGACATTCATGTTCCCGAGAGGATCAATCTGATTTACTTGACGATCCTCTTCAATTTACCTCTCGCACCACCAGGAGGTTCATGCTTTGCGGTTTTGAGTAAAATATCTCAACAACTACTGAAAGGATTGTCATGAAATTTGGTTCAGATGTTTATATTCCTTTCAGGACGGACTGTACTGCTGACTCAGTGTATTTATGTGTCTAGTTAAGGTATGAGGAAGGAGTTCATGGTGACTGCAGTGAAGAATGAAAAAAATACCTGTAGCCCTAACAACTCTCATGAAGGCCACTCCCAACCAGAGTGTTAAAGCCTGCAAACTCTCCTCCAGTTAGTCAGAACTGAAGACGCCTCTTGCATGAGAGACCAAAGGTCGTCAAGAAAAACTGAATGATGAACTGAAAATCAAACGAGTCTTTGTCTATAAGCTGTGCTTTGACACATTAGTTGCACATTCACAGGATCAGTGTAACTTTGATTTTCTCTTCCAAGGGATTTGATATGGTGTTCGTTTTTCTTCTCTCATACAAAAAAGAACACAAAATCATTTTAGAATGTATAAGAGTATGAAGGAATGGTACATATTCAGTAAATACACTGAGAGGAAGCCTTTACACAGAAAACACATGTTCTTTCATATATTAAGTGAGAATCATCCAGTTCATAGTAAAAAAAAAACGTATGGAAAAAAGACTTAAAAACTCTACTCTGCCGCTACCATAGAACTCACCGTATATTTCGTTAAGACCCACCCTTCTATGCCTCTGGTTGGCTCTCCTCGTTGAGCGACCAACAATGTAATCAATCAGATACTGAGCATGACGACTCTCCAGCGCTCCCTCTTAAATAAGGATGTCAGGCTGTGGACTGACACGACTCACTCGACACTCCAGCACCTGTCTGATTAACGTCCCACGGCAGTTTTCCTCTGGCTTTCCAGTATGTAATACTTCACTTAAAGCACTTTCACTGTCCTCGGACTTCTGACAGACTTCGATGGTTGTCTGGATGTCTGGTAAAGGTAAAATCTTGATACTAGCCAGCTATTTATATTCACATCACCTTTTATGTGAACTTAGGTTAACTGCTCTTTTCGTTTTATTTTGAGTTGTTTAAAAAAAAAAAACATTTTTTTGCAACACTCCTGTTACAGAAAACATACTAATATTACTTACTACAGTAAAATCTTGAATTTGGATTAAAGTGAAACTCGCGCCAAAATGCAACTGAGGCTTTATTTGTGAATGAATATGAGTCATACCTTCGTGTAAAAGCATAATTACGAAAGAGACACTTTCAAGATTTACCTTATTTTAATTTTTTGGGTCAAACTCATTTTCAATTGGAGTGCTACGGGCACTTTTACGATAGCATCAAAATCTCTATTTTTAAAACAGTAAGAAGACTCGACACAACATGAAACTTTGCTCGTAGTATCACCAGGGTCTCTACACATGAACACGAGCATTGAGAACATTGTTTGTGTACACAGAGTTTACTAAAAAGAGAGTTTTCTAACTACTTACGTTAGCAGTAGCTTGTTTGGTTCACCGCCTTCCTGCCAGCCGAGAAGTGTCGATCTCACAATATGACATAACATGGAGGACTTATTAATACAGTAGACAAGAAAACAAAAAACAACACTCAAGAAACACACAAACAAAATACACAAGGAAGGACAGCAGACAGAGTATCAACCACAATGCAAAATCAGAGTTTAGTTCAGATTAGGGATATAGCATAGCAGCAAAACATATTGTATATCTGACAGTTAAGTCTCGTCCAGCAATAACAAAATGGTTTCCACACCTTCAGGAAGTAGTTTTTTAAAAATTTAAAATTAAATTAAATTAAAATTTCCTTTGTTAAAACAAATCTGTTCCATCTTAGCAATGTCACCAATGCCAGCCAGATTACCATCTAGCTTTTTTAGATTACCATCTGGCTGGATATTCATTTGAAAATGTTTAGACATACATTCGACCACCGGACAGTACCAGAATGAATGTGATAGTGATCCTTCTGCAGCACCACATCTGTAACACAGGGAGGAAACTGATAAAGAAATCCTGTTTAGTTTGTTTTATTAATAGTGTAAGACATTAAACTGGATTAATCTGTATCTAGAGCTAATAGAGCGACTCTGTATACTGGATAAACCCTCCTCCCACAGCTCGTCCGACACGGAAGTACCCAGCTCCACAGCCCAGGCCTCCCTGAGATGACCGGCCTCCACTGGTGTCATACAGGCGGCAACAAAGTGGGAGATTTAATGTTTAGAGTCAGGCTGAGAAAGAAGTAAATCGTAAAAAATCTGATTGTTCGGTTTGACTGTGAATTCTGGAATACGCTCCAGTACAAAGTGCCTGACTGGAAGGAAGTGATAGAAGTGTTGTTGGAGACGGCGGTATTTGGTTTGGAGCTGTTGAAATGAAGCAAATGTATCATCTATGTAAAAACCACCAATAAAACACAGCCTCCTTCCCCCCAAGTCCAGAAAAACTTTATCCATCATTGCCGTCTTAAAAGAGTGATTGTATGCTTTAGGGCTGTGTACTGAGACATTTATCAGTCCAAAGAATTTTTCTATTTGATTTTAAATCCTCAGGGAGTTTTTGAGAACGAGGTTACGACCAACTCATTTGTAGGATAGCTGTGCGGGCCAGTCATCCTCAGGAAGGCCCCAATGCTAGAAAATGAGAGCCCTCGCATTCGCAGCCCAGTAATAATGTTTAAATACTGGAAGGCCGAGGCTACCCCTGTTCACATCCTTCTACAGGTGGGCTTTAGAAATGCGAGGTAGTTCAGCTGCCAGGACAAATGAGAAGGATAACTGAATCCAGGTGTTTAAAAAAAAAGCCAATGGTAAATAGACTGGAAGATTTTGAAAAAGGTTCAAGAACCTTGGAACCATTTTTATAGCATTTATGTGGCTGATCATTGAAGAGGAAGCACAATCCAATTCCTGATGTTACCCTTTAATTTGTCTACCATGTCCAGGAAATTCAACTGAAATAAAAAATCGGGTTTCAAGAGATCTTCAGTCCATGATAGGAAAAGTGGGTGGTAACTAATTTAAATAGCAGGGATTTCAAGAGAGCAGGGCTCAAATTGTTCGTCAGGGGCATAAATTCACTCTTATTCCAATTTATTGTATATCCTGACAGTAGGTTAATTTTTATACTGTGGATACCTTGGTGATCCCGGATTCCTATTGCAAGAGGTTCCAACGCAATATCAAACAGCAGGGGGGAAAGGGGGTCACCCTGTCACCCTACTAGCTTCATAGAGCGAGCTGGGGAGCCTCTTATTTTTCACTGAATCATTAAACATTCTTTACATGAGAAGGACTATTCGTTCATGAAACACCTTGAAAAATTTACAGCCAAAGCCATCTGGGCCTGCTGCTTTCCCAGAGGGAACGTTCGAATAGCTTCCAAAAGGTCATTTTTGGAGATTGGGGTTTCAGTGTCATCTCTAGATACGCCATCTAGTTGTGGAATATTTAGGTTAGTGAAAAATGACAGAAATCTATTTCAATGGGCTTAATTTGCTGGAATAAAGTTCTGTATAGAAGTCAGTGAAGCAGGCATTTATCTGCTTTGGTTTGGTAACCAATGTCCCTGATTTAGATTCAGTCCTATGAATGGTTTGATTAGCTTGCTCACCTCTAATCTGACTTGCTAGTAATTTCTCTGGTATATCATCTTCTGTGTCTGTTTGAGCTTTAGTAATTGGTTGCTAACGTGTTTGTTAAGGATAGTATTATATTGATATTATAATTTTAAGATCTTTGGTAATCAGATTGTAAAACGTTTCCTGTTTGAGTTTTTCATATAACACTGATGGTTCTTGTACCATCAAAGAGATTTATTTTATTCCAAACAACTTTCATCATCTGATGTGTCAATAAGAGGGTATCATCATGTTGCAGCCTGACAACAAAAACTCTTTTTCTATCACTTTTGAACCAGGTGTCACTGTGATCAGTCATCTGTGTGATGGACTTTATGCTAGAAACAGCTTCTATAATAACTGAACCAAACAAAAAACCTACAAGCCACGTGGAGCTAGTTAACACGTCGCCTTTATGTATCGATTAAATAATCCACGATCACAAATATCCAGTCATACTTGGGTGTTTTTATTTGTACACCATCAGGTCCAGTCAACGTAGATAGGGATCCACACTCACTTATATTAACTGGTAACTTGAGTGAAAACAAACAAATGACCTCATGGCGTGATACTTCTGAAGGTCAAAGGTGCTTCTCACCTGCTCTGTGATGACTGCTCATCAACTCGTACCTGTCCTCATTCTGCACAACCAAGGAATTACAGCCAGTGAACACACACACACAAACACACCACTTCTACTTCTACACCACATGTGAAGTTTTTCCTCACTCGAGTTGAGGGTCTAGGGACAGGGGATGTTATTCACTGTACAAGATTGTAAAGCCCATTGAGACAATGTGATTGTGATTTTGGGCTATATAAATAAAATTGATTTGAATTGATTTGATTCTATACATACTAGCGAACACAATACAAAAATGGTTATGATGGCTTAAAATGTTCTGTTCTTTCATTTTAATCTATTGAAATAAACAGCTTCTCATGTGTTTTTACTGAGTCACTGTCAAAACTGTTGGACTGAACTCTTCATCTTCACAGTTTGACCACTGGCGCCATCTTGTGTCAGAAGAATAACACAGCAGCTTAGTGTTAGCATCCAGACTGTGTCCAGTCAGGAAGTCCTTGTGTGTGATGATGAGGATGATGAAGACAGAGGAGTGTTTAGAAGACTAAAGACAGACTGTAGATGTTGGTTGTGGTACATGTGAGGACTGAACTGTGATCACATGACTCTTCACCTCTGTCTCCTCTCACAGGGAGAAGATGATCTGCAGGATCCTGCTGCTCATCAGCCTCAACTGTGTCTGTGGTCAGTTTACAGCTTCACTTTCTGACACTGTGATTCAATGAAGCAGTTAAAGTGGCCCACATGTGAGCAAACAGCTGATGTTGATGAGCCTCTGCAGCTCTGAGACGTCACTAAACTGTCCACACAAACATGGAGATGGAGTTTAAAGGCTGCCATGTTAAAGCTGTCAGTGTGTCTGCTCCTCACTTTCCCTCTCTGTCTCCTCAACAGGAACATTTGTAGTGAATGTGACACAGACCTCCTATCAGGCAGAGGAGAACCACAACATCACACTGGAATGGACGTTCATAACCACAGCTGACACTTCCCCCGACTCACTTTATATCTTCTGTCAGATGAAAACTGATCACAAAGGCTCAGTTGTGTTTCGTCTACGTGGAGGTGTTGAGGTCCCAGAGTCTCGGGATCGACAGTTTGTAGGACGAGTCCAGTGGGACAAAGACGTCCTCAGAGACGGACGACTCAGACTTTATGTGTCCAGACTCAGGACTGAGGACTCAGGACAGTACCTGTGTGATGTGAGGACAAACTATGATGGGAACTATGGTGAATGTCGGCTCAACGTCTCTGGTAAGACTTCGGACTCGACTCTGTAGATGAGACTATGTTATACGATAGATGCTGATGAAGGTTCTTAGTCATCCAGGTCCTGGTCAACCCTGCAACTCCCCTCAAGTTAGTCAGAACTGAAGAACCCTCTTGGATGTGAGGCGAAGCATTTTCAAGGAGCTGAAAAAGTCCGGTTGTCTACAATACAGCACTTTGTGTGACACCATGGACACAGAAAAGACTTGTAAGGTATTAAGCTATATCAGGGCCAGCAGGTAACCATAGCAACAACTGTGATGCTGTGAACACACATTTCAAACAAACCAGCTACGAACTGTAAAAGTTGCTGATGGTTAAAACACATCCTGCCTTTACGTACACAGTGTCCAGAGTCAGAGGACACAACAATGATGGAGCTGACGGAGGAAACATTGTCCTTCACCTTCATGTTGTTCATTATTCTGACAGGACGTCTCATCAAACTCAAACTTGACTGATCTGAAATCTGCTCACCTGTCACTTTTTTGAAATACTGCTGAGAAGCATGACTACGATGTATACCATGTTTACACAACATTTATAGTGTATATTTCATCTATTGTGTTTATTTAAATAATAACATTTTATTATTTTATCAACCATGTCGTCCTTCTTCTCACCTTGGTGCTGCTCACTGGCTTTAGCCTCTCTACTCTGGACTTTAAAGGACATTATGAACAAACTAAGTCCTTTATCAAGTCCTTCAGAGGTTTTTAACATAAAAAGTCAGCAGAGGGCGCTCTGCACTTTAAAGTTATTCTATTCAGTGGATTTAGTTTCCTAGAAGTAAAGTCTCAAACAGCTGTCAGGCTTCCTACTAAAAATAAGAAATGACATTAAGAATAAGTCATTATATCACATCCAGGAAACATAAGACCATTAAATCTAATCATATCATAAACTCACTAACATCATTGTGTTCATGTGTGTGTTGTTGTTGTATGATTATACTGTGTAGGCCTGTACATCCTGTATGTGAGCTTCATACTCTCTAAACTGGATTTAATGAGGTCAGAACTTTTACTTGGTGCTGAGTTTATATAATAATATAAAACATTTCTACATTAAAATGTCTAAAATGACCTTTTTCATATACTTTGTTGAGTTTTGTTCTAATATAATCTTAAATGTTCCAAACAATGTTCAAACCCCCTAAAATGGTTCAATTTGGTCTCCTGACTTTTATTTTGAAACTACCTCTAGTGCCAGTTTAGTAAAAGATATAGATATAAAACAGTTCCACAGTATGAAGCGTCATGTTGAGACATGAAGATAACCGACATGCAGGACAACATTTGTCTGAACGGGCTTGACTCTAATTCACATGATGAAGAGGAAGAGACTTTTCAAATTAAAGCAACTCCAGTTATATTCCTTTTGTTCCCTCTAAATCTATGAGGAACACTGCTGACAGCTTATTGATGGAACAAGTTTATTGATGCAGAAAATGGTCAAACACCTTTTAAAAAAACATTTATATATACAAAAACATGAAATATAGAGAATATTAAGCATTTTTAAAAAGCACAGAAGAAGCTTGTATGTTAACAGGATGTTTTTTACATAAAATACATTAAATGTTATAAATGTTTCACTATTTTTAATCAGAAGCTACAAAAGAAGCTGAATTTAAAGTGGCACTATCACCTCGTACTGAGCGTCCACACATAATATTTGTTCTCTGCAACAACAAACAACAACAAAGGTGACGGAACATACCGGACGTAAACAACCAAACATTTCAATGATTATATGTGATGATCTAAACTCTTTATACCAAATACAACAGAAGATTAAAACCATATGATAGTTATTTTAAATGAGCTGCTGTTAGATTAACTTTACAAAATGCTGTGTGTTATTTGTTCAGCACAGCTGCACACAGTGATCACAGAGAAGCTGTCAAAGTACAGATGGAGTTTTTCATGTTGTCGTCCGTTCTGTTGGTTTAGTTGATACAGATTTCTTTATTGAGCTGAAAGAAACAGAAAGTCAACAAAAAGATTCAGGATGACGTCACGATCAACATGTTTTATCACATTTCACTCTCTCTCCCCCCACACTCTCCCAATAAAGAGCTTGCTCTGTCTGTTTTTACAATCAATGAAAGAATATGTGAGATTACTAGATTAACCTGAAAGGACTGATCAGTGAATCACTGACAGTTAATAGTCTTATTCTAGTATTTCTAACTGCTCCATGGTGAATAAAAGGTATAAACTGTACCATGTTCAGCTTCTTGATGGCCTCTGATTGTGTCATAGAGACAAACATCACCTACAGAGAAATGAAAATCAGGACAAGGTGAGTTTAATTACTTTAACTGTAACAACTAATGAATCATGTGAGACCTCAGATTCTTTGGATCATTTAAAATGTGTTTATAGGCTCAAAAAGACTGAGACCACATAACAATTCTATTCTGAAAATGATGAAATCAGCTTAACAGTTTGAGTTAAACGTTGATTCTTTGCAGAATTCTGGTATTTCTTAAACCACCTCCAGTCCTTTGTCTTGTTCACCAACTAAGAAGTGTTTTAGGAACGGCTGATCCTCCTCGAGACGACTACAAGACAGCTTTCCTTTGTCACACTTCTCCTGATTGCATTCTTGTGTATGTGCATGTGTACCAGTGATGAAGTTGCTTTTCTATCTTTTAGGGAGCGAAGCTTGATTTATTGATCTTCTGATGGTTTGTGGTGTGGACTTTCAGGAGAGATGAAGAGAACTCAGGGACACCGATGACTTATGTTGAAGCAGTTTATACAAACATGATCATGGAGGAACAAAATAACAGCACAACTGTCTGCACAGTGCATTGTCAAATGCAGCTATCCTCATGTTGTACTGGCTGTTGCCAATGACGAGGCCAGCTTGCACAGACAAGCTGGGGTGACTGTTGTGGTCCAGAAAACTGTAGATCACATCCACAGTTAAGAAGTAGGCTGAACAAGTGTTCAACTCAAGAAAAGAGCACAAGATAGACCTGCTGTGGTCAAACGAGTTCTGGCTGCCAGCCGGTGGAGGCTGTGTGCTCACGGGCAGTACAGAAAAGTCAGAGCTGGAATCAGACTCTGAAAGAGACAGTGACCTTGGTGGGAGACCTCTGGACTCCTGGGCAAGGTGACTGGTCCGCTGGGGACTAGCAGACTGACATCAAGAATAAGGGTGCTAACACACACCCCTACCACTGCTGAGGTGTGTGTGGCAGATGCTGACTTCAAGAAAGAAAGCAGTCAAGAGGGTTAGAAGACTGTGTGGAAGTATGAGGGGAGGTGTCCCCTTGTCAGAGGAGAGCGTTTCTGCAGTCTTTGACTTACCTAGCTCTGGGTTGTGTTGAGTTATCTAATGCTTCAATCACCAAACTCTAGCATCGTCCACAGGCTCTCTGACTGGGCCAACGTGTATCTCTCATACTACCTGTGCATTCTTTTGGATTTCCTGCATGTTGAGGTTTCTTGGTCTGAGGAGCACAATGACGCTATAGTGTACAGTTTCATGGAGGTTGTGTAGGAACGACTTAAAAGCGGGTACCTCCTCCAGCCCTGGTGCATTATATCCCTGAAAATATGCGGCCCTCAGGCGCCTAACATATTCTTTCGGAGATTCATGCTTCTCTTCATGATGGCCAAGGCAGAAAGGGGGGCCGAGGCAGGGTCGGTGTACACTGAGTACTCATCCCACAGTGCAAGACAAAGTGCTGAATAGTGGTCTTGGATTCCTGATGGGAGTGTCTCCATGAAGACATGGAAACTCCTGGTTGTCGACTTCCAGACCAGCTTAGGTTTCTGATGTGTTGAGCGGGAGGAAGATCAAAGAGACAAATGAATGCGCAGGCCATGTTCCCAGGTTGGACCTGTGTCATCTGAGTCGTCTGAAGTGCTATTGTCCCTCATATCGCTAAAGCAATCAGAACGGTGGTCCCCCCCTCATGGTGGGGATGAAGTCTGTTCAAGAGGCAGGTTTGAACCGCAATGTGCATACAAATCGCACAGGAATGGGGGTCCAGAACCCGTGATGCTGCGGACACTGTGATAACCTTGCTGCCTTTGGGCAACGGTGCCTGGACTGGGGCACCCTACCCTACCTTTGGGTGGGGCACCTGTGTCCACCAAGCGGGCCCTTGGTGGTGCTGGATGGCCTTAAAGTGTCAACTGGGCAACACCACTGGGAGCAGTTGTGAATCCTGAGTTGACTGAAGTGGCCTGCTTGTGTGTGGTTTGGAGTTCAACAATCTGTGTGTCTTATCTTTCCCGACCTGGACGTCGCGTCACAGGCGGGAGTTATCACGCTGCACAGCGTGGTAGCTGTTTTGCAGCTGGGCAAGCCGTTCTTGGCTCACTGCTGCTTGCAGCTTGGCTTTACACTGGGTGAGTGGTGCTATTTGACCAAGCACCTCGGGTAGGGTGTGTTGCAGCTTTCCGGCTGGATCGTTGATATAGCTCATTAGCTCCTGTATTTTCTCATCACAGGTGCTAATGTCATAGCTATTAAGGTGGTCTCTCTCCTTTAAGAAGAGGCAAAGCAGACCAGCGATCGCATCCTGCAGGGCTGCGTCGTCTGTCTCATAAGGAGCTCCGGCTCCTGTCACACTGGGGTCTCAGTCTACTCACTTTACTGAAGTAGCAGAGACAGCCAGTGGGTTCAATAACTCATGTGAGTGGCTGTTATGTTGCCAATGCACAGGTGAGAGGCTTTACGTGTGACTTACAATCCTACTTGTTAGTAGGTGTTATGCTAATTACTCTCATGCAACCTATCCTGTTAGGATATTAATGAGTTGGTTTCGACACCTCTGGAGATGTAATCGCAAAGATGTGTTAGTGACCGCAGAATCCAAATAGCATGCAAGCTTTTTAGGGTTGAAAGAAAAACTAACCAATAGTACACGACAACAATCTACAAACCACAATTGAAGATTTGGCAAGTTGTGAGTGCTTAATCTGCAATACATCTGGTTTAAGATGTCCTCACATGGGGCACCATTGCTTGTAATTGATGGTAGGGCAGGTGTGGTTATAGGAAATGAAATGGGCATTGAGAAAACGGCAAAGCGGGCATTTTCTGAGGGAAAAATCTTCCTTCTGCAGGCAGTAAAAGTGGCTGGTTGCACAGCTACTTATTCTGGATCGGGAGCATGTTAGGTAACACACAGGGCTGCAGCTATCGAATATTTTTAGAATCGAGTATTCTACCGATTATCCCATTGATTAATCGAGTAATCTAATAAAAAATCATTTTGCATTATTAAACAACAATTCAAAATAGTGCAGAACGTAAATGACAGGCCTGTTAAATAGACCAAGCTATTGGCTTTTATTCCTGGAAAAAACATACAGGTATTTATTCCAACTATTCTTAACATCGGGAGTAAGGGGGTGTGTTTGTTTATGTGTGCATACGTGCGTGAGGGAGAGTGAGAGAGATGAGATGAGTGTCTGTGTGTGGAAAGGAGTTATTTGATGTAGGCTATTACTCTCTTTCGGTTCAGATGTTGAATCATTGTTGATGTGCTGTTGTGGTACGCCAATTCTAGCTTGCAGTAGACGCATGCACTTTGTTATCTTCTTTTTTAAGTGTGAAATGATCCCAAACTTTGGACATTCTCTGTCTTTTACAGACGGTTTCTTGGCTCTCCACCATCGCGCTAACTCAGTTCTGAACGCAGCGGTGTGTGTCCGCAATAACAGTCCATGTGGAAAAATGATCCCTGAGCTAAGCAGGCCACATAACGCGGGTGATAGGGATAAAACGAAGCCTCGAGGCAGAGATTTTGCTGCAACCATTTTTTGTAATCGAATTATTCGAGTTACTCGAGTAATTGTTTCAGCTCTGGTAACACAGTTTGACTCGTCCGGCAAGATGAAACACTGCGGCCTTTGGCAGTTAAAATCAAGATGTTTGGTTGCTCCTTTTGAGTAACGGCTGCGCTGACAAAAGTCGAAATAAGTTCCTAAGCTCAGGAGGCAGCCGTAACATACATGGTAATTTGTTAACAACAAATAAGTGGGAAGTTACTGCAGAGCTTCTCACCTCTGACTTAGTGAGGAATAAAAAGAAAACACCTAGAAGACAGTCAGTCTGCTACTGCAGATAGATCGAAGGCCATCCTATGAGTTTACATAAACAGCAGCCTTGGTTTGTCAGAGATCCGTCTTGTAGATGTTTCAACAGCAACTTCCAACTGCAATGTTTGCTAGTATAAACCCTGTAAGATCCCGAGTTCTACCCCTGTCCAGGAGGTACTCGACCAGCTCTCCGTTATAAAGGGTTAGATCCCTATAACCTATAAAAGGTTACTAAAAAGTGGGAATTTTAAATAGGGATTTTTAAGCTGGTAATGAGGAGACTCACCTAGCTTCTAACTGCCTGAATCCGAACGTCTCCCCTGCTTCCTCTGGTCTGGCACCTGACATGAATAGCCCTTGAGTCAGATACAGCCACCAGCCACGCCCGTTAATGGCAGCTCTCCTCTAAACGATCTGGGCTCTTGGTATGGTGCTAGGTTTGATTTTAAGGGCTTTTGGTAAACCCTAAGGGCCTGTTTCAATTTGGTAGGCTAGAGTAACCTTGAAGAACCTTCAAGATATTATGCACACTTAACACCTGACTTTTACTTCCAATCAAAGAGACATAAAATCAATGTCCACAACTTTAACTTTAACTATATTATGTAGGTTTTATTGCATAGATTTTAGCAAGGGCAAAGCATACAGCGCAATACTTATTTCAATTACTATCACTCATTATCAAAAATACTTCTTGATAAATCACAATACTTTAAATAAATTAATCTAAAAGAGCTGAGGCTTGGTTAGAAATACTTAAATTTAGGTGAGATGGAGAGGGTCAGGTCTATCCAATGGCTTGCCTTTCCATTCCTGCTGAAAGTCCAAGTCCTTGAGGCAAATCACCAACCCAGCCGGAGGTCTCGTAACTTCCTCAAAGTCCAAACTTCACGCCAGCAGCGTGAACAAAAGTACTCCAATATCCAAATTGTAATCCACAGCATGTTGGCAAAAATGGTTAATCCGTTGTGCTCTTAATTCCTTGGTCTGTTTCTGCTGAAGATTTCTTGAAGTCCTTTCTGCGATGTTTAGGCTGCTCACATTCTCCATCTCAGGTGTTTCTTCAAGGCTTGAGCGATTGGAAGAACGAACTTTAGTCCGTGCTCCTCAGGTTATATTGACTCTTGCTTCGGACACTGGCTTGGTTTTGTGTCTTATTAGGACATGTTTTCAGCATCTCTCCATTCACTGGTTGATAACCCCTTGATTAAGATTTCATAACGCTTCTCTCTTGCTTTGGACGGTGGCACGGATTTATGTCCTTATTAGGACATTTTCCCACCATCTCTCCGTTCAATGACTAATAGTCCCTTGATGACGGCTGACGATTTCATAATGATCCAACACGCTCTGGTCACGGTCCGTGCACGTGCCCAACGCGTGATCAGATTTTGACACATCCTTTTGGCCTCACGTTGACCTGACCAGTTCTTCAACACTTTCTCATGACCTCAGCTCAACACTGTTTCTTTACTGATTTTCATTAGATCTCTAAACTTCAATACATCATGGTTACACCTTACATGATCATCAGAGACAGAATGACAGACAGAGCCTTGAGTGTAACACTTCCTCTTTTTCACAGACACCCCGTGTCGCCCTTTCCTCTTCACTTCCTATTTCACCACATCTTTAATGTAATGGTTTAACACTTTCCAATGAATTTATGGCAAACACAATGCAGCAAGCAAAGTTTTGATATATTGCAGAATCATTTTAGGGCTAAGTATAATGTCCCTTCCTTGTATCTGTGTCTGACAGGAGTGTATGACTCCCAACTTTCTTGACACTGTCCCTATGTGTGTACATACTGGTAATTATATTAGACAGGAGTAAATGGATCTCAACTATTTTGACAACCCATAGATCAGATGTTACTATGTCCTCATCCATACGTTATCGGGGCTAACCTTTATGCGGGGTATGTACGACATCTTACTCCCAGTGTGGTCACTTCGTGCCTGTCTTTGAATACAACTGATCCAGGTTCTGTCAAGTGTTTCACAGTGGAAGGAAGATGGCCGCTTGAGCTCAGAGCTTCACATTTCCTCAGTGCCTAATTGAAGTTTTATACTTTCACCCAGCAATTTATTAGAGCTTATTCTTGCTACACTGCTCTTTAAACAGCAAGGATCATGCCGGATGAAGGGAAAAGTAAAAGAGAACCCAGGAGAGGTAAATCAAAGAACAAACAAGGCGAAGACAACGCGGAGGGTGAGTTTGACTTGGCTGACATTATGGCTCAATCGAAAACCCAGCGCCAATGAAGGGCGCACCATCTCAAACAAATGAGGTACTCAATAAACAACATCAGCGCCTGGACGCAGCCGAACAAAGGGTCTCAGATCTTGAGGATACTCTGCAAACTACCAACAGAGACTTGTACCGAGCCCAAAAGCTGATTAAAACCCTCGAAGCTAAGACAGATGACTTAGAAAACAGAGGGAGGAGGAAGAATTTGGTTTTGATGGGACTTCCTGAACAATCTCAACACCAACACCTTCCCGAGTTCATCCAACAGAAGATACTGGAATGGCTGAATATACCAATGGATCAACCACTTGAGATTGAACGCACACATCGCTTACTACAACCATGTCCAGAACCGGGTAAACCACCGAGACCAATTCTGATCCGCTTACTGCGGTTCAGAGACAGGGATATAATACTCCAAGCAGCAAAAAAGAAGACAGCTCCAATACGTGAGGGTGAGGCTAATCTTACCTTTCGCCAGGATCTGTCAGCAGAGGTTCGCCGCAAACCTAAGAAATTCGCTGGAGTGATCGAATCTCCGTGAGGACATGTTCAGAGGTTTCGTTCACAATTCTTCGGATTCACCATAATGGCACTATTGAACTCTTTGACAACCCTTCAGAAGCAAAAGCTCTTATCGACAAGTTAAAAAAGGCGACCAGTTGAAACAGACTCCGTGGAGTCTGATAATTAAAAGTTCATTATCGAGCGGAGGTAAGACAAGTTCTCTTCCCCATTTAATGACTGATGTAACAGACGATCGATCATCATTCTTTGGAATATGACCTGAGGCGAACCCCCGACTTTTTGTTTAGTTGCAAATCTGTTAAGAAGTCTGTTAGAACTTTGATACCCACGCCTGCACCGGGTTATTTCTGGAAACATATCATGATGTCAAAGCAGACGGTTCCATTTGCGGGGGGGAGGGGGTTCCACGAGAGAGACTGGTCTGGGGAGAACTCCATTATATATTATATATACAAAACTCACCAAACTTGGAATATAAGTCACACCTGGCGAAAATTTTTATAATCTATTGTCGTCCTGAATTTCCACCACTAGGTGGCGCTGTTATTAAGGAAAGTGCGTTTTGGCTAATAACATTCAAAAACCTTATATCCACGCATTCAGTGAATTGTGCTAAATCTCGGGGTATAGGCCATGAAATTACGCCCATTTCCTCATATTGGTTTTTTTCGCTACATCGCAAAATGTCAAAAACCTACTTTTTCGAACTCCTCCCAGGCGATTTCACCAATTTGCACGAAACCTGACACACAGTATCTGTGGACCCTCCTGACGAAAAGTTATTAAAGGATTCTTATTAGAACAAATTATTTCAAAGTTATTAAATAACAACTTCCTGCAGATTTGGTTCAAAACAGGAAGTGTTGGATATTTCCACAGCGGTGTGGTCTAATGACATGAAACTTAGGTCACTACTTACCCATGAGCCCCTGAGGCCCTGTGCAAAATTCTATGCGATGACCCCAAGGTGGCGCTCTTTAAATTCAAGTATTTTATATCTCCACATTGGTTCATCAGATTAACACGAAACTTGGTACATTTATTGTCAGTGCCCTCCTGAGGAGAGCTGATGAAGGGTTTACGGATTTGACATTAGATGGCGCTGTGGTGCCAGTTTAATTTAATATTTGGCACTGTGCCCACACCATAACACTTATGGAAATGAAATTCATAGAGGTGCTATAGAATGGCCCCTGTGACTCACTCACCAAAAATTACCAGCAGGTGGCGCTATTTTCAATGCAAAAGCCTTTTTCGCTCATAACTCCCACTTAATATGTTGCACATTATTAAACCTCATACCTATTTGTTCCCTGAATTCAGCTGAATTGTTTGATGTAGGCCACGCCCACTTTTGCAGTAACTTTCCATCAGCAAAATTGCAAACAATGAAAAACCTACTTTTTCGAACTCCTCCTAGATGATTTGACCAATTTGCACCAAACTTTGCATGTAGCATCTGTAGACCCTCCTGACAAAAAGTTGTCAAAAGAATTTTAATAGTCCATAAACTGCCCGAAATATAAAATGACAAATTCCTGCATAGTGTCTTGAAAACAGACAATCTTGCATATCTTTACAAAGTACTGTCTGATTATCACATAAATGTTCAATTTATTCAATTCAATGTGTCCCATGGCCTAATGATGGTCTTTGTAAAATTTGGTGCAAATCGGCTAATAGGTGGCGCTCTGGTCGCAGTCTAATTAGTGTGAATGGAAAGTCAATGGGAAAATCTTCAAATCCTCTTCCGAACACATCGACTTTCAACCTCTCCTTTTCCCTCATGCTTTGAGCTACAGACATCATTCCACCTTTTAAAGAGTCAGAAGACCTTGAACTATTGGGCATGTATTCAGCTATTTAAAATCTTTTACCATTTTGAAATCATCACAGTTTTAGTTTTACGGATTTTTAGGCCATCGTCTGATTTTATAATGGGTGTGTATTGCGTGAGCTAGAGTGCGTGACATCATCACTAGAGTGGAGAGCAGCTAGAAAAAAAAATATTTTGGCAATAACCACTACAAAAATGGCAGGAGTTTAGGGGGCATTTTCCACTCATTCTTATGGGGACATCTTCTGCTTTGCCTCTGCCACTGCTCCAGTATGTGTGCAGCCACAGCAACTGTAAGAAAGCTCTACAGGTAAAGGTCCTAAAGCACCCTTTACTGGTGCAAAGTCAACTAGCAGTTAACAAGTCAGGACATGCTCAGTCATCAGTGTTGCCAGATTGGGTGGTTTTCCGCCCAATTGGGCTATTTTTGTTGACGCCAGGTGGGAAAAAAATACATTGGGCGGGTGAATAAAATTTGGGCTGCTTTTGTCCACATTTAAATATTGTGACACAGCACTCTGAACTGCGGGAGCCCATCAGGTGCGCCGGAGGAGCAAGTTAAATAAAAAAAAAGCGACAATCCCACCCCCCAGCTAACGGTGAGGAGCATCTCTCTCTCTCTCTCTCTCTCTCTCTCCCCCCCCCCCGCTGACGGCGAGGAGCGGCTCCCCCCCCCACACACACACACAAGGGTGTCTGGCAACTTCGTGGTTTGGGCTGGTTTTTAGTGGATTGGGCGGGTTCTAAGATGTGATTGGGCTGGAAACTGTCAAACTGATCTGGCAACACTGTCAGTCATACTGAAATGCAGCAGACCAGTCAGTGAGCAGACCCTGTGAAGCTGCATGGAATTTGTGTTTTTCTCTAATGATGTGTGCGTAGTTATGGATAATTTGATCACTATTGCAGTTTGTGTTATTTTACATGGAAATATGTTGTATGAGTTTGAGTTAGTTCAGTAGCCTGTGTCTCAGTAGTAGTTAGCTACACTTTGCTTGCACTGCAGCTACATTTGGATAGTGAGGACTTAATGATGAATATTTCATTTGTAATGCTGATTTTGCAACTCAGTCTATTTGTTGTGATTGTGACCATGCTTATTAGAGTTTAAAGGTTGAATTATTTACTGTGGTTAACAGTCAGTATATAAAGCTATCATGTTGTTTAGCAGTCTATAGGACCAAACACTGTACTCCTCTCATTATTTGTTCTTTATGTAGACTGAAGAGAGTTCTTCTGATTTCAGCATACATTGTTTAATACCGGCAGGGGGAGAAGTCCACCAAATCACAGGAAAAACGTCCTCAATGGAAGGTGTTGCTTGAGCATGCCCCGGCGGCAGCATGCATCGACGGCAGCATGCCCCGACGCGCGTGGACTGCAAGGGCCCATTCAACACTGCTTGCAGCTTTAATTTCTTTTGCATTTACAAGATCGATCATGACCTATTATTTTCAAACAGTAAAAGTTTCAGTCTTCTGGGGAACATAGTATGATATTGTTTTTTAATTGTTCTGTTCCCTGCTCTACCCACACATTCGTCTAAATGGGTGAAAAAAAGGGGAGAATAAAAAAAAAAGCACTGAGGAAGGGTGCTCCAAGTTGCCAGAGCCTTAGGAAGATATGTCTGTCTCCTTTCTTTTTTAGTTTACTTCTCTTGGTTGGTCTCTACGTGATCTTTACTTCCTTTGGCCTAACAGAATTTTTTTGTTGTGTTCCTCACAACTGGGGTGGGTTAGGGATTTTCCTATATATGTCTTCGTTTTTTGCACTGTAATTTTTGTTTATTTATTTGGGCAACAAATAATAGTAATAAAAACTGCAACATAGTTATTTGTTCTTAGCAGTATGTACTAACAGCGATACCCAGGTCGAATAGCAGCTAATATGAATGACTTGAATATCATCTCTTGCAATGTTAAAGGTTTAGGTAACCTCTCTAAGAGGATGAAAATAGTATCGGTCCTGACGGACGATAAAGCAGATGTCGTCTTCTTACAGGAAACCTGCCTATATGATAATGAACATATTAAACTTAAAACAGATTGGGTTGGTCAAGTTTATTTTTCATTGTACAAATCTCACAGTAGAGGAACATGTATTTTATTGAATCGAGATGTACATTTTATTTTGGGTAAATTAATTACGGATCCAAATGGCAGGTTTGTTATGATTTCAGGCACCCTTAATGGTACCCCAATGACTTTCTTAAACATTAATGCTCCTAACTCAGATGAGCCGTCCTTTATTTCGGATATGGTACTACTGTTTAACGAGAATTGTACAGGGCAGGGTGTCTAGGGGGAGACCTCAACATAACTTTGTGTTCAAGAGATAAATCTAATCAAGTTAATGCCTCCAAACCTAAATCTGCTTAGGTCCTCTTTGAACTGAGTGCGGATTGTGGTCTAACTGATGTTTGGCGGGAATGAAATCCTGGTGTTAGAGATTACTTTTTTTTTCTAATGTTCACAACTCTTATTCTCGATTAGATTACTTTTTTGTTCCCTCCAATTATATGTATACAATATCTGTAGAGTGTAGAATAAATCCAATTATCCTCTCAGACCATTCCAGAATCCACCTAATGATCCAATGCGATCAGAAAGAGTTTATCTCTAAGCGATGGAGATTTAATTCTTCTCTTCTTAAAGATAACAAATTTCAATCAACCATACGTGTCTGGATATTACATTTTATTAAAGAAAACAATGACCCCTCTTTAGAGCCCAATATTATTTGGGAGGCAGCAAAAGCGACATTAAGAGGACTTCTTATCTCATACATCTCATTAAAAATCGTGAAAAATGTAGTAAAAGAAAAGAACTAGAGAGAGAAGTAACACAAAGTGAAAACCTTCATAAAAAAGCTCCTACAGAGGACAACTGGAAACAACTAGCCGCTGCCAAAGCAAAACTAAATACTATGATATCAGATGAGATCATACAAAAAATTAATCTTATCAAACAAAAAGATTATGAATTTGGTAACAAACCAGGTAAATTATTAGAATAAAGAAGGAGCAAGCTGAAAAGACTATAAAATCAGTATACTTTATGGATAATAAAACATCCTATCACCCTAAATAGATCATTCAAACCTTTTTTAACTTCTATAATAATCTTTACAAATCACAAAGAGGACACTCACAGGAAAAATTGGAGATTACCTCAGTAAAATCAAGTTGAAGTTTTTGCCCCTGACCAACATTCCTTAAATTTACCATTTACAGAGGTAGAAATACTGGTTACAATTAACTCAATGCTGTTAAATAAAAGCCCAGGACTAGACGGTTTCTCAGTAGACTTTTATAAAGAGTTTTGGCCTGAGATCCGTCCTATCTTTATGGCAATGGTGAATAACTTCTGTAAGAAAAAAATACTCCCTCAGACAATGAACCTGGCTCACATTAGTATTCTACTTAAAGGTGGTAAAGACCCCCAGCAGTGCTCATCATTCAGGCCTATAAGTCTCTTGGACCATGACTATAAGATTATCACCAAACTCTTAGCAAGAAAGCTGGAGTCAATCCTACCTACATTTATCAACCCAGACCAGTCAGGTTCATAAAGGGGAGATATGCAGCGGACAATATAAGGAGAACCCTGAATGTAATAAACTGCATTTAACAACCAGCGGAAGCCTTCTCTTCTGCTATCCTTAGACACAGAGAAGGCTTTTGACAGGGTTGAGTGGAGTTGTCTTTTTTCTGTTCTAGACAAATTTAAAATGGGTGTTAACTGTACTGATTGGATTAAAACTATTTATAATAGCCCTAAAGCTGCAGTCATAACGAATGGCTTTTGCTCTGACTTCTTCTCCTTAACCAGAGGAACCAGGCAGGGCTGCCCTTTGTCACCTTTACTTTTCACCTTGGCGATTGAACCACTGGCTGCACTTGTTAGAAACAACACTTACATCCAAGGTTTCAAGTTTGATAATAATGAACATAAAATGTCCCTATATGCGGATGACATTCTCTTATATATCACTGATCTTGAGAATTCTATTCCTCATCTATCTATAAATACACGGAACCTCTGTCTGTCTGTCTCTGTGTGTGTGTGTGTATATGTGTGTTCCTCAAATATCTCTGCGGATCAGGATCAGACTGACATGAGAGTTTCAACATGGCTGCTGCGTGGTTCAATGGTGTGATATTTTGCATTTGTTTGGACTGCAATGATACCGTTAATAAATTATTTCATAAATGCTTTACAAATTCCACAGCATTGTCCACCGGAGCCACTACAGTCACGTGCGCACCAGAGCCAATCACTGCACACCGTGGCCACGCGCGCACCAGAGCCAATCACTGCAGAGCCCACCGCGACCCCCCCCCCCCCCTTAAGAAACAAGCAGATTTATACCTGCAGCGGCGCGAGCTGGACCGGGATTTTGCTGGCGGTTCAGTCCCGTTCTGTTCTGTTCTGTGCATCTAAACTGACTGTTGTGGATTAATGAGATTAAACGAGTCCGGACCGAGTCTGTTCGGGTCTGTGGAGATCCGGAGACGCGCAGACAACAAAGTGGAATCGGAATCTGTGGATGTAGCTAGCTAGCTACACGGCCCACCTCCCGAGGCGACGGACAGGAAGCATCGGCACGTCCAAAACCGGACCTAGGGTAAATAATGTCCGCCACGCTTTTTTTGCGAACATCGCCGTCACATTTGCTTTGTTTCTGGTGCAGGAAGAAACGGTAAAAACGGGCTTTTGTCACGAAAGTGTCCAAGCAGCAAGTTTGGTTGTTGAGGAACAGGAAGTTGTGGGAGGGACCTAGGCGGATGATTGACATGCAACGACGGTCGGTGTGTGTGAGAGTTGAGAGATTTGTGACATTTAGCGTGTTTGGAGTGTGTAGTTAGTGTGTTATGTAGTGTTTGGTGTAGTGTGTTTAGTGAGTAGTGGAGTCGTTTTTTTGTTTAATGAGGAGAAGCTGAATGTGGATCAGGCAGTGCAGCTCTTCATTCAGCTGGAAGGAGCACAGGCAGACCTGAGCATTGCCTGCATTTAAATGTAAATAGTTACATATAACTTTGTAAATTTTTTAATGTATGCACACATTTAGATCAATTTATTTTGCATTATAAGTAAAAAAAAAAATTAAAAAAATGGATTGTTAAACAAATTTGTGGTTAAAAAAAATCGAACTTTTTCTACTCGGATTTCATGTTTTTTTTTGTGATTTTAGGTCCATTGTGTTAATACAGTATGTCAAAATAAAAAGAATTACTGTACAGTCACATATGTGAGGTTGTGCTGAAAATAATGACACCAAGTAAATAGCTTTTAAGATGAAATATAAAGGCAAAATCAAAAATAGTCAAAAACAGCCAATTATACCCTGGAATATCAGATTTCACAACAAACCTAAATATCCCTGACGCAGCCTCATTTGGCCATCCATGAAAAAGCTCCTTAACCTCCCACTTTTTTATAGGAATACACTTTTCTTACGGGCACTGCACTAGTCTTCTAAATAAAATTAAAGAATTTGAAAGATATTCAGGATACAGGATCAATTTTAACAAGTCTAATGCTGTTTTCTTGCACATGACACCAACTGAGAAAATGCTTTCTTCCTGTGGTTTTAACTTTACTCCAAAAGGCTTCAAACATTTAGGTATATTCATCACTCCAGATTTGGATGATTTTTTTAACGGAAATTACAACCCCCTCTCACTTAAGGTTAAATCAGAGCTGCTTAAGTGATCCTCTCTGCCATTGTCACTCTTAGGTAGAATAACTGTAATCAAAATGAATGTTCCTCTGAGATTCATTTTTCTTTTCGAGATGCTTCCATGTTCTTCACCAGCAGAGTTTTTCAAATCAATTAATAGTTGTCTCTAAAGATTCATTTGGAAAAATAAAAAGCCTCGGATCAGTTTAATGACTCTCATGAAGCCCGAAGCTATGGGAGGACTGAGTTTACCCAATCTCCAATACTATTTCTGGGCGGCCCAAATAAGGAACATGATTTCATGGTCAATGGATAGACAAGAGTCTTTGTGGGTGCAGATGGAATCAAAACCATTCGAACCACTGCCTCTAATCTCCCTCCACTTTATAAACCACTTTGAAAAGATAAAAAATATGGACAAATGTTTCACGGTAACTAACACCCTTCAAACGTGGAAAGACTGTAAAAAAAAAATTGGAATAGTCTCTTGTACCTCTATACACTCCCCAGTCTTTCAAAATCCAGACCTTAACACTCAAATCTCTTTGGTCAATACTTGTCAATGGACAGGCTCCGGCATAATACAGTTTAAAGATTTATTAAATATGAACATGCAGTTCAAATCATTTATTGATTTAAGATCAGAATATAACATCTCTAATAAACACTTTTTTAAATATCTACAAATTCGAAGCGTTACAACTGCTCTCATTAAGGAAACAAAATTACGGCTTGGGATATCTGAACTTGAAGACACCTTAATATCCTCAGACACAATAAAAGGAAAGATTAGAGAATTTTATCATATTCAGACAGGAGAAGGTCAATCTTCTTTCCAATTGCTAAAGAAGATATGGGAGAAGGACTTGGGGAGAACCTTTGAAGACAATGTCTGGTTAAATATGTGTAATAAAATTCATTTTCCATTTACAAGTAATAAAATCAAGGAAGCTAATTTCAAATTCATTCACAAAACCTACCTAACTCCAATAAAAATGCATAAAATATCAAAAGACATTTCAGCAGTATGTCAGAGATGCAAAAAGGTGGAGGGGACATTCTTGCATATGTTTTGGGACTGCGTCCATTTAAAAAGCTATTGGAGCTCAATCCATTATTTGACTCAATCAGTTATGGACACACAATTTGATTCAAGCAGCAGTTTATATTTACTGAACGAAACAAATAATTTACAGTTAGATCATAAAAAATGCAGGATACTAATTTTGATAACTTATTTCGCAAAGAAATGTATACTTATATTTTGGAAGAATGATTCCCCTCCATCTTTTAAGATTTTCCTTGATCAGCTGTCTTCATTTTTACCTTTAGAAAAACTGACTTTGGAGAAATATAATCGTGGCCATCTCTTTACGGAATTTTGGTGCCCTATACTCTTGGGCATGGCGAGAGCATGAACCTGCACGCCAAATGCTGTATGCTATTGTATCACCAGTCCACTTCCATATTGTGGTCTGTAGCTGGACTTGAACCAGCCACCCTCCAGTCGCCAAGCCAAGTCTCTACTGACTGAGCTACTGCTGCCCCCCCCCCTTTTTAAAAAAAAAAAAATCTTTCAAATTTGTTTGTACGCATCACTCTGCTGATGCTTACTTTCATATTGCTGCTCCATATCATTACTTTTATTATTGCTACTATTACTATTACTTTTATTGTTATTTTTTCCTTTTATTTTTTGTTATTATATATTATTTACTTTCTCTTTCTTTTCTTCCTCTTTTTTTTTCTTCTTCATTCATTTGTACTCATTTATATTTATATTTGTAATTTTATGCTTGTGTGCTTGTGGGTTTATCCCTTTAAGGATGGGGGGCTGGAAACACTGCTCAAAAGAAAATTGAAAACTGTTAGACCGACTATCAGTATGTTTGTACATTACATGAATGATTTTCTCTTGAGAAACAAAAATATATTAAAAAAAATGAAATAAATGTGTTTCACAGTTTATATAGACTCACACTTCCTGATTATTTCCAGGTTCACGTGACAATACTAGAGATTGTCAATGGTCTTAGACTTTTGGACCCCACTGTACATGCATGTAAAATTAGATTTTTAATAAGAGTTTAAACGCTTACCATGGCGAAGAGTGGAGTAATGATCATTCTCGTAGTCCCCATGATCTGCGTTGGCGCTCTGAGACTGGACTGGTCTACAACACGTATCAGATACAGAACATTTAAACAGGATCATAAAAATGTGTTGATGTTACGTTCAACATGAGATGAGAGAGTGTTGCACCTACCTGACGAAGCCTGAATCTGCGAAAGAGACACTTGTCAGATGTGTAACTCAGTCTAAAATATGTAATTTCAGACGAATAAATATGCTCAAGGATCGTATGAGTCATTTACAGTTAAACTAAATTGTCTTATTCTAGTATTTCTAACAGCTCCATGGTGAATAAAAGGTATAAACTGTACCATGTTCAGCTTCTTGACGGTCTCCGATTGTGTCATAGAGACAAACATCACCTACAGAGAAATAAAAATCAAGCCAAGGTTAGTTTACAATACTTATTAAACAAACTAAGATTTTATTAGATAACTTAAAATACAATTATGTAACAAATAAAGACTAGTTTAACTGCTTACTAGGGCTGCACGATTCTGGAAAAAATGTGAATCACGTTTTTTTTGCTTAGAATTGAGATCACGATTCTCTGGCACGATTTTTTTCACAAAATGTTTATTGCACTGATGAACTTAGTTCTATCATTGGATGAGAAATGATTTTTACAAAAGTAAAAAAAAAAATAGTCTCCAAGATGAGAGGGCATCCTCTAATACCTCATGTTGTACAGTGTTTATTGGGGCCGTATCTTTGGCTAGGTGATATGTGTTAGCTGCTGTGATCGGCTTTCTAAAACGGAGGCATAATATTCTTCCTTTTCCAAAAGCTGCCTCTGAGGTAGGCGTAAACATGTGACGTGACGTGAAGCCCGAAGTTGGGCTGCGAACAGTTGACAACGAATTTGTCTTCAAAATAAGAGCTTTACATTGCACCCCATTGGAGTTTAGAACTGGGTTCTTAGCGGGGGGTTTTTAATTTGAAAGTAGCGACAGTTCCTAGCTCTGTCTAAAACCGTGGACCTAGCCATCAATAGGACGGGGAGATTGGCGGCTTGTTGCCCCGTCTAAAAACGGCTTCTCACTCACTCCTTCCAAACACTTAACTGCAAGTGTGCTTCCTCCACTGAATCACGTGTTGTAAAGACGCTTTACCACAGGTTGAGGGCGGAGGCAGCGGCCGTGCTGCGTTTGGGGGCGCTTCAAAAAATCCGGGAGGAAAATAGGAGCATTTGTTTGTGATTCGGCTCGAGATATAAAATGCTTCAGAATCGCCGTGTGTAGAAATGAGATCACGTGTATGTGTGAATCGAGATCGCGATTTTTTAACAATTTTTTGTGCAGCACTGAATCTGTGAAAGAGACACTTGTTAGATGGTTGTTATACTGCTGTTCTCTCTCATGAGGTCAGAGTATGTGTGTGTATTAGAATAATTAAAGAACATGTAATAACAGAAGAAGAAGGTCTCACCCTTGGACGCTCTGTAGCAAAACAAAACGAGCAGAGGAATAACAAGAACGATTCCACAAACCAGCCCAACAATCAACAGTACAGGAAGTGAAGAGCTGTCAGGCCTGGACACCGCTGGAATAAAAGGAAAACAATATTCATCTGAATTGATTTCTCCGTCAAAAACAGAAACAGTTTACAAGAAAAAGCAGCAATTGTTTTAATCCTACTCACCCTGAACTGACATCCAGCTCTGTGCTGACTCTCGTCCTGAGTGTTGACACTTGTAGAATCCTTCATCTGACTTTGACACTGCAGAGATATTTAACTCCCATCTGCTGTCATTTTGAATGACTTTCTCATTGTGATAAAAAAACACAATGGAGTCAAATGTTTGACTTCTTAATTTGCAGCACAGACTAACAGAATGTCCTTCAGTCACAGGACGGGCAGGGCTCAGCAGGATCATATCTCCATCTGTTAAACAGTCAAAGAATACCAGGTTTCAGTCAGAGATCAGCTGGTTGAGGAACTTGAGAATGAGCTGATGTAGAGAGATGAGAAAAGACATACTGGGTTTTTTCTTTTACATTGTTGTCACTGGTTTAACAGTGATCATAAAACCTGACGTTTCATCTTTATACACCTTGTGTGTCTAATGTTCAAGAACCCTTTCAGTTGGCTGAATCTGTAAACTCACAGCTAAATATCACTAAATCCTTCACACTGGACTTTAAATGGTGATCATGGACCTAAAAACTGAAGAACACATCAGCCACAAATCTATATTCTATATTTATACATGGTTAAAATCACAGTGTGATTAAATACTCAACTATGTTTATTAAGTGAAAACCATTAATTACTGGAGAGATGATGAAGCAGAGTGTTGGGCAGAACTCTTAACATGAAAAGATAAAAGATAAAAAATATGGACAAATGTTTCACGGTAACTAACACCCTTCAAACGTGGAAAGACTGTAAAAAAAAAATTGGAATAGTCTCTTGTACCTCTATACACTCCCCAGTCTTTCAAAATCCAGACCTTAACACTCAAATCTCTTTGGTCAATACTTGTCAATGGACAGGCTCCGGCATAATACAGTTTAAAGATTTATTAAATATGAACATGCAGTTCAAATCTATATTCTATATTTATACATGGTTAAAATCACAGTGTGATTAAATACTCAACTATGTTTATTAAGTGAAAACCATTAATTACTGGAGAGATGATGAAGCAGAGTGTTGGGCAGAACTCTTAACATGTCAGTGTGCTGTCCTCCTCAACACACAACGGGATGTTTGAAGTAATAAGTAAAAGAAAAACACAATGTAATGAAATCATACCCTGTACAGTGATGTTGACTGCGTTGGTGAACTCTCCTGATCCAGACTCACACCAGTACACTGCATCACTGGTCCTGTCAGTGCTTATGTTGCATGTTGATCCAGTCATTATCCCCCAGGTGGTGCAGACTGACCAGTCTCTGTCCTCGGGTGATGACCTCATCACTCTCCACTCAGTAGAGTTTCCCTCACAGCTCAGTGAGACAGAGTCAGAGGTGAAGTGTTGAGCTCTGTCAGGACTCACTGTGAGAGATGCTGATGAGTGAATATCTGAAAAACAACATGTGATAAGAGGTCAAACAGAGCACAGAGATCTTCAGATAGAAAATGCCTCCATTCAAATAGTCCTTAGCTTTGTTTTTATTGTAACAAAGTTCAGTATTTTGGTAAAATTATGATTTCTACTTTGACCTCTTGCTACAATTATGAGTACATTTTAAAATGATAGACAACCAAGTGACTCCAGCTGCTGTAAGCAGAAGAAGAGCTCAAGTATCCAGACTAAAAGTATTTTTTGTAAATGACAGCAGAGTTTTAGCCAAGATATCATATCTGTCTTTTGTGTGTTGTGTTAAAGAGTGAGGACAGAAGGAAACAAGTAAATTCCATCCAGTAAGGTGGAAAGCATGAAGTTTAGCTTGATGCTAGAGAGAGAGAGAGGCAAGATCATAAGACCAGTGAATTAATTTTCTTTTTTTCAAGATACTGTCTGTTTATCATCATTTAGAAAAAAGATTAACAGAGATGAGATAGAAGAGATAGAAACAAACTGACCTGCAGACCAGACATGCTTAGAGTAACTGTACTCAGAGTAAAACACTGGATCTCCTCTTCCAACTCTGCAACTATATCGGGTTGTTTGTGTCTGTCCATGAACAATGTAGTAATCCTGTTTAGTCCCACTGCTGCTGTCAGGTAGCTGCTAAGGTCTGTAGAAGTTACCTGACTGATCAGGAACAAACTTATACCAGTATAACCTCCATCCTGCAGATGGATCTTTAACACTGCAGTTCAGAGTCACTGAGGCTCCAGCACTCAGCCATGATGGAGACACAGTGAGGAAAGACCAGGGTTCTGTTGGAAAATGATTTTTTAAATGAAAACATGTATTGATAGTGGATCAGAAACATTCTGCACAATCAGTACATACTGAAGATTTACTTTAAACATATATATGAACAAAAACAGTCTTTTACTGAGCTGTATAATCTTCACTTTGAAAGAAATGTGATGTGACTTACTGTCTGATACTGTCAGTTTGATGGGATCACTCCAATCTGTTGAAGAATGCTGCGTATGTTTCTTTCTGCCCTTACACCTGTAGTCTCCACTGTGGGATCCAGTCACAGATGTAATACTGTGTTCATTTTGACCTGAAGGTTTTTCTGAGCTGGTTGTTCTCCATTCATACTCCCACTCAGTGTCTCCTCCATCTTTGATCTCACATCTGAGAGTGATCTTCTCTCCTCTGTATACTTCAGTCCAGTTTGGCTGCAGAGTCACAACAGCCTTGTTTGGACCTGTTCATGTTCAAGAATTCACAGGAAGGAAACAAAAATTAAGAAAAGTTAAATCAACATCAAACATACAATGTTTTTCAATCAGTGAATACAACATATATCTCTTATTCTCTTTCCAATACAAAAGTCAAACTCACTGATTTTGTAGATAGTGACTGAATCACTGTACTCTGTGTAGTTAACTGGCTCTCCTCTTCCTCCTCTGCACCAGTAGACTCCTTCCTCTGAGACTCTGATTGGTCCAGATGAGAGTTGAGAGGTCAGAGGTTCAGAGGTTTTCTCTCCTCTGTACCAGAAGTATTTCCAACCAGATGATGATGGGTTCACAGAGCAGGTCAGGGTCACACTGCCCCCTACAGGAATGTCTCTGTCATCAGCCCTCAGTTCAGCCTTTGGTACTTTTGTTGTTTGATTAAGAACAAAGACAGAAAAAAGGAAATTAATGTCACTGTGATTAAGTCCAGTTTATATAGTGCAGCACACACAGGTCAGAAATACTTAAACAGTAAATTAATATTAATACTGAATTACTTTATAAATACTGGAGAGGTATTAGTTTAATCTTGGTCAATGATCTCTCTTACATCTCATGTCTCTCTTTTCTGTGTTTCTTTGCCTAATTTTTAAGTTCCACTACTGAATGTTACATTTGTGAAGGCAAAACCTTGTTTAATTGTTGAAGAGCCGACTTGAACTCTTTCACTGTGGTTTTAATTGTTGAAAGACAAATGTTAAATTATCAATTATCAGTGGCCTCTTATCCTTTGCAAGGTCACAGGGTGATTATCCAGCTCACATGTGATGAGAGCGAAGTTACATCCTGGACAGACTGTCAGTCCATCACAGAGTGAACTCATAGCACAGACTTGTGTCTCCCACAGTGTCGTCACTTTGGGTCTGTCTGATCGTGCTTTAGATACAACTGATCAACTAGGAAAACAATATTCGTCTAAATGTATTTCCCAGTCAAAAAATACAGTTTACAAGAAAAAGCAGCAATTATTTTAATCCTACTCACCCTGAACTGACATCCAGCTCTGTGCTGACTCTCGTCCTGAGTGTTGACACTTGTAGAATCCTTCATCTGACTTTGACACTGCAGAGATATTTAACTCCCATCTGCTGTCACTCTGAATGACTTTCTCATTGTGATAGAAAAACACAATGGAGTCAAATGTTTGTCTTCTTAATTTGCAGCTCAGACTAACAGAATGTCCTTCAGTCACAGGACGGGCAGGGCTCAGCAGGATCATATCTCCATCTGTTAAACAGTCAAAGAATACCAGGTTTCAGTCAGAGATCAGCTGGTTGAGGAACTTGAGAATGAGCTGATGTAGAGAGATGAGGAAGGTTATACTGGGTTTTCTATATTTATACATGGTTAAAATAGAAGTGTGATTAAATACTCAACTATGTTTATTAAGTGAAAACCATTAATTACTGGAGAGATGATGAAGCAGAGTGTTGGGCAGAACTCTTAACATGTCAGTGTGCTGTCCTCCTCAACACACAACGGGATGTTTGAAATAATAAGTCCAAGAAAACATAATGTAATGAAGTCATACCCTGTACAGTGATGTTGACTGCGTTGCTGAACTCTCCTGATTTAGACTCACACCAGTACACTGCATCACTGGTCCTGTCAGTGTTTATGTTGCATGTTGATCCACTCATTGTCCCCCAGGTGGAGCAGGCTGACCAGTATCTGTCCTCAGTTAATAACCTCCTCACTCTCCACTTAGTAGATTTTCCCTCACAGCTCAGTGAGACAGAGGCAGAGTAAGAGGTGAAGTGTTGAGCTTTGTCAGGACTCACTGTGAGAGATGCTGATGAGTGAATATCTGAAAAACCACATGTGATAAGAGGTCAAACAGAGCACAGAGATCTTCAGACAGAAAATGCCGCCATTCAAAAAGTCCTTAGCTTTGTTTTTATTGTAACAAAGTTCAGTATTTTGGTAAAACTATGATTTCCACTTTGACCTCTTGCTACAATTTCGAGTACATTTTAAAATGATAGACAACAAATTGACTCCAGCTGCTGTAAGCAGAAGAAGAGCTTAAGTATCCAGACTACTACTACTTTTTGTAAATGAGAGCAGAGTTTTAGCCAAGATATCATATCTGTCTTTTGTGTGTTGTGTTAAAGAGTGAGGACAGAAGGAAACAAGTAAATTCCACCCAGTAAGGTGGAAAGCATGAAGTTCAGCTTGATGCTAGTGAGAGAGAGACAAGATCATAAGACCACAGTAAATTAATTTCCTTTTTTTCATGATACTGTTTGTGTCTCATCATTTAGAAACAAGATGAACAGAGCTGATATAACATCTGTTTCTTAAGAGATAGAAACAAACTGACCTGCAGACCAGACATACTTAGAGTAACTGTAATAAGTCAAATACTCTGGATCTCCTCTTCCAGCTCTGCACTGATATCCTGCTGTGCGTGTCTGTCCATGAACAATGTAGGAATCCTGTTCAGTCCCACTGCTGCTGCCAGGTAGCTGCTCATAGCTGTAGTCTGATGGATGAGGAACCATCTTATACCAGTAGAACCTCCATCCTGCAGATGGATCTTTAACTCTGCAGTTCAGAGTCACTGAGGCTCCAGCACTCAGCCATGATGGAGACACAGTGAGGACAGGCTGGGGTTCTGTTAAGAAAATGATTTTTTTAAATGAAAACATGTATTGATAGTGGATCAGATACATTCTGCACAATCAGTCAACTGAAGATTTGCTTTAAACATGTATATGAACAAAAACAGCCTTTTAATGAGCTGTATAATCTTCACTCTGAAAGAAATGTGATGTGACTTACTGTCTGATACTGTCAGTTTGATGGGATCACTCCAATCTGTTGAAGAATGCTGCGTATGTTTCTTTCTGCCCTTACACCTGTAGTCTCCACTGTGGGATCCAGTCACAGATGTAATACTGTGTTCATTTTGAGCTGAAGGTTTTTCTGAGCTGGTTGTTCTCCATTCATACTCCCACTCAGTGTCTCCTCCATCTTTGATCTCACATCTGAGAGTGATCCTCTCTCCTCTGTATACTTCAGTCCAGTTTGGCTGCAGAGTCACAACAGCCTTGTTTGGAACTGTTCATGTTGAGGGCCAAGTGAGAATTATTTTCTTCTGGTGGTACATTTTATAAGTTATACTTTTTTTTTTTCATTTTTCATGTGTGCATAAAACTGCAAAAATGTCTGTGGTAATGTGGAAATTCAGTGTTTCTTTCTGTAATACTCATTTTGTCCACCGGAGGCAGAAGTGCACCACTACTCATGTCCTGAATCACACATCAACCTGGTTTATAAATAAGTTATACTGTTGCTGCTGAACTCTGTGACAGTAACAACAATTTTACAGCTGCTGGATACAGTTAAGAGTGATTTTATTACTCATACATAGAGAATATAGAGAAATAAAGTTAAAGACATACAGAAATTATGCCAAAGAGCAGTGAAACTGTTCTGGAGGTTTGTAGTTTCTGATTACTTTGATTATATTAGACATTTTAGTTATTTAGTTAGTTAGTTAATAATTTGTCATCATCTGTTTGTGAAGCATTTGACAGTTTGCGACTGTTGCAGCTCCCAGAGGTCATAATGAGAAACACAGCATGTGGCAGCAAACACACCACGTCACCGCCCACAATGAATGAGTGAGTGACAGACTGTTATAAGTGACTGTATCACACAACTATACACAGTGTTGGGTCATAATAATAATGATAATAATAGTATCATGAAGTCAGTGGTATCATGCAGAGCTACACTTTCCAAGTAGCTTCCCTGAACAACTGAGCACTAATCAAGTCATTTCATCATGTGCAGTGAGTAAAATGACACATATATGGAAAAACACAGCTGCTAAAACAAGTGATCAAGAGTGATACAGCAGGTGACATACAGGACAAACATAATCAGTAAATATAGAAAAGATAACTAGTCACCTTCAGCATGTCCGTACAGGAGTGTATTCAGCACTAAAATAAAGATGAAAACTTCATCAGACCAGAATCAAATACAAAATCCAGCTGGAGTTTCATCAGTGACAACTATTGTTTATCAATCAACAGTATCACACAGTTCTGTGATGATACAGAGCCACAGAGGTGGGAAACACATTTAAAAACCTCATCAATATATAAAGGCCTGGTAAATAATCAACACATGTAATTCCACAGCTATATACATAATACCTGTGATCATATACTGTACATTAGGGGTGGGAAAAATATTCGATTCTTAGATGAATCGCGATTTGGACGTGGATGATTCTGAATCAATTCACAAATGTCAAAAATCTATTTTCTACATGTTAATTAACAAGGTAATGTTGACGGAACGCAAGAAGCGGAACTCAGAACTCAGAAGTGCTGAAGTGAAGCGCCCGGACAGTCGACGGCATGCACACAACAAAAAACATGGGATGTGTCGTGAATGTCTGTACTCACAAACAACTCATGAGTGGAACAGTGTGAGGCATTTGTTCACACCGAGCAGCCCGAGAGCAGCGTGGAGACCGTTGTTGGCTGTCAGCTGTTAGCTGTGGCGTTGAGTGCGCAGTAGGGCTGTCACTTTTTATTAGAAATTCGAATACTCGTTCGAATGTGGGAGGGAAATGTTCTCAGTCGAATGTAATGACCTATTACACAGCCTATTAACTCTTGACCTATCAATTCAACTAGTAATATTATGTTGTTTGCTACTGAGGTATCTCGATGGCAACACATTCTGTTTTTTGAATTTACTTAGTGTAGATTAAATGATGACTAATTGTCTCTCCTCATGTGAGTTAAAGAGTGCAGACAGAGTAAGGCTCACAGCCCCAGGGGTCCTAAAGTAGTTTTTCAGCTGGTGAAGGCTAAAGGTTAGCAGACGGCAGGCCATCATAAAGTACTAAAACCTGAGGTTGGCCCCCGCCAAATGGTGGGAGATGCCCAAACGTTTATGTTCCCATAGAGGGATGGGGAACCTATTTGGGTCATTTTGGGGACAAGACCTACAGTTGACCGCAGCCAGGTCAGATGAGTTAGGGGAGAAGAGTAGGGAAACAGGTCAACTCCTCTTTTAGGCTATTGGATAATATGCCAAAATGACCAATTAAAAGAAGTGGGTGTTTACTGGGAAAGAGGCTCTAAAGGCCGGTGCAAAGGCTGAGGTTTTGAGGGAGCAGAGGGCAGAGCATTTTGGCATTGTTTTGTCCACAGATTTGATAATATCAGAATGCGGCCGCTTCTGATCAGGACTCAAGGCGCTAGATTTTGGTTCAATAAAGATTGCTTCTTCATTCCACCCGCCTTGCCTCCTAAGACTCCTTTTTATCATCAAACTACACGCCGACACTGAAAGAAAGGGAGCCCAGAAACCACACTACGAAAATGGAGGATACAAGTGAGCAAAGCCGTTCTGCGTGGACAATCACGACACAAAAGCATCTGTGAAGTAGTGTATGGAAGTATTTAGGGTTCTACACCATAGAAAGGACACCAAAGTAACTAACGAAGCTGTTTGTCCACTTTGTACAAAGCAGCTGTCTTACTCTACAATGACAACGAATCTGCGGACTCACCTGCTAGCTTACAACATCGTAAGCTAACGTTAGCAGGTGAGTGTACAACCTCGTCTGACTGCCTACTGCTCGGCACACTCAGCTTCATTAGGCCCCTTGCGAGCAGCTCATAAAAATGCCATCACTGACAAGATTTATTTGAATTCATTCGAATAAATTGTGTGTCATTTCAAATTTGTCCAAACTTGATTTTTTGAAAAAGTGACAGCCCTAGTGCGCAGCGTCCAGGTTAATTTGTGACACCAGTTACCATCGGGTATTTTTGTCATTCTGTACTGCGTTAAAATGGTTACTTAAAGCCAGCGTTCCCAGCCGCATACATCTTTATTAAGCTGAATCTAAGTCGATGTGAAAACTGTACACGGTCATACAGCCCGCACAGTATGTTGAAATCCAGCCCGAACTCAGCGTGAGGTCAGTCAGCTGTGGCAAAGTGTGAGACGTCCTGATCAACCTGTGATACAAACACCTGTATCGACCGTCGACCAGCTGCAGCTGTATTAATGTACTACATGTGTGTTGCTACAGGAACACTTTTCTTTTCCTTTTGGTTCTTTGCAAAGCTGGATGTTTGCTAGCAAATGTAACCTTTCAGTTGACTTGCGACATTTCTTTCATTTGATGTATTAATTAAATATATTGGACGTAAATTAAGTATGGATCATTACAAATACTTCGCTTTGAAGTACCAAGTACTCACACAGTGAGAAAAAAGTAGGAAGTGATTAGCAAACTCAGATTTGAATAATATTATTTTTTTTAATCATGCATGGCAATGTACATAAAACAATTGCTGCATCGAGAATCGGTTTAGATTCAAAACGTTGACCTCTGAATCAGAATCGAATCAAATCGTGAGCTGCTAAGAGATTCCCACCACTACCGTACATGCATTGTCCAGGTACGTGTGTACAAACTAGTGCATAAGTAATAGGGCATTAATGACTTCAGTTTTTTTTCAGGTCGACTTATCTGTTAATAAAGTCGAAGTCGAGTCAACAAGTCGTTTGATGACGTCATCACATTGACACAGTGGACCTCTGGACTGGACGACTCCCTGTAGTGATGCCGATTCAGATGGCCGTGCATAACACTAGTATTTTTATTGTACTTTTAGACCGACTTGCAGATTGTGCAGGTCACCGTGCTGTTTTGTGTGGTCTAGAATGAAGTACCTCCATATATGTGATGTGTGTCTGTCCTAACGACTCTTAGTCACATTTCTGCTCAAAAAACAGCGTCTCTCACCGGCAAAAAACTTTAACTCACCGTGCGTCTGTGATGAAAATAAATCACCGCGACCGTCAGCTCTCCTGACTGAGACTTCAGGGAACTTTCCCCCAGAAAACAGCCTCAGTCCCCACGAGTGACAGTCAGACAGCGTCCTGTTTACTGATGGTGATTATGTATAATTATGTAATTTAGCACGAAAAACTTCACCCCGTCACTTTCCAGGATGTTTGGTGGGTCAGGATCTCAATCACTACACATTATAACAGCATCCATATGATTATAAACTGTCTGCAGTTTTTGATTAACAGGGGAACACCTGGGAAACACCGACGTCATCAACATGACGTGTACCGTCACGCCTCTTTAGGAGCCGCTGCGCAGCTTTCTGTGTGAACTACACACGTCAAGGCGGAGATGCTTCGCTCTGTGTGAATCACCATCGGCGGAGAATTGCCGAACCACCGCTCCGGAGATAATGCAGAGAGGCTGTGTAGAAAGGGCTACTGAGTCTGTACAAAGCGCACAGAGAGAGAGTTGTTGACTTGTTGATCCCACTCAGGGGTCGTCGACCTGTGCCACTGACGTCGACAATTGGACAAGTTGACTTTTCTGTTAATGCCCTAGTAAGTAACCAGTTCAGTAATAAACTTAACATAATCCTCCAATCTGAACCAAGACAAACAGCAACAAAGTTCATGTCTACACAACTACTACACTGATATAAATACTGACAATCACATAGAAAGTCACAGATGTACTCACAGAATAACCCGAGCACACCGAGCAGAGCGTGACCCATCTTCACATCCAGCACCGACACTGTCACTCTGCTTCTGATCAAACTTCCTACTTTGTATTGATTAATATGCAGCAGAGAGAAAAGAGAAGTTACATTTCTTAGAAACATGAGAGCAGAGATTTTCATCAGCCTCTTCTTCAGGATGCCTGACTCTGTTCTTACTTCCCCTTCACACAAAGCTCAAACTACTGCAGAGGTGTTGACCACAGCACACTTGACATGTTACATTTCCTGTCCACTGTGAATAATTAAGAGCTCTTCTCCCTCATAAACGTTTGTTCCTCATCTTTATCTCACATCCAAAAAACATAAGATCATTGGATTCAATCATATTACATATCAGTGCTTTTTTATTCAGGCAGAGTTTTATATTAGCTATCAATGTTCCACAACTTTTACTCTGTAAGACGTGACCTGTCCTGTGAGCTGCAGTCCTGATAAGATGGAGTAAAGATATCTGTAAACTGAGATGACTTTGTTTTTGCCTCATGTTACTACAATGACTCAAGATATCAAATAGGATCATCATGAGGACGGAAAATAAAATATCATGAACAAAATACTGAAATAAACTGAGGCGTGTCTTAGCGTGAGAAGAACATGTGAAGCCAGTTCTCATCAGCATGACTAAAATATGTTTCCAGTTTAGTTTCACACATAATGACGTGATGGTGAGATAGATAGAATTAGACAATGACATCAGTCACACCTCATAAGTGTTTTTTTCTCTTGTGGTAGAAGTTGAGTCGAGTACAGCAGGGTGACATTTTCAGCTGCAAAAGAGTCAAAGAACATGAAAAGTTTAAAATCTGATGACTATTACTTAGAGAGTACTACAACTTTATGAGAATGAGGCTCTCAGGTAACCTTGACTTGGCGTCCTGGGACTCAACTACAGCCGCCCTCGTCTCAGAGGTAAAACGGAGCACATGCATTGTGTCGGTATCAGTTAGTGTGGTTGGGCGCCCCCTGTGGTGATCTGTGGAAGAAGCTTTTATTTCACCTGCACAGTGACTGGGGTCTATCAAGTACACTCACTGACTGACTCATCCACGTGATAGTGTTCATTTATAATAAAGTTTAAGACGTTTCATTGACCTGTCTCTGTGTTAACTTAAATCACATGTCCTTATCATTGCTACCTGGTAACCTCACACTGGTACACTGTGTTACCATCCTTTAAGAAGAAGAAGACTCCCTGTACAGCTCAGTGCTCAGTGTTTCCCTTTGTCTGACTGCAGAATCTGGACCTTGTAAGTAGCAATCGCTTGTACATTTTATTCAGTTCAACCAGACCTCTGATTTTGTCTGGAATGCAGCATAAGGCCCGCTCCAGGAAAAAGTGAACAAACAAGCATGTGGAATACCTACAATCTTTGTATCAAGATGGATCTTCCAAATGTTGTTTATTTCACAGATAAGCCTATAGGCCTATGTGTTTTCTTGCTATTTCCATCAAATGATTGCGTTTGCTGTAATGTTACTGTGCAATACTCACGTGAAGTTGCAGGAATGTTTTCCCTTCAGCAAATGAAAATCATGAATCCGTGATCAGCGTTGCTTGCTTCATGGTTGACATCTATCTGGTGCTTGTTAAAATCGTTGTGCTGACATTATCAAGTAAGCTCAAGGTTTTTCGTTGCACCTTGTCCAAACCTAGCGCTAACGTTACCTCCATTGAGACGTATGCTGGGAGACGGCGCGGCACGGCACGGCACGGAATAGCGGAGTTTAGCGCGGCGCATCACCTGCATCAACCATAACAGTGTATCTGGATGATTTGTATCTAGCAAAGAAGACCGCTTGCAAAGTTTCTTTGACAGAGACAATGATAGTTGCCAAGCAACTAAGATAATATAACAATAGAACCATTGATTCTGGCAAAGCTCATTATTCTAACAGCTGCAAGACATAGCGTAACAGACTTCATGGTCTCTAGTGGCCCAATCTAGGGACAAGGGCAGGGTAGGGTAAGGAGTTTAAAGAAGTGGGAGGGAGAGAATGGAGGGGACTGAGATGAAGAGGAGAAGATAGAAATGTTGGGAGGGTGGAGGTGTAAACGATGGGTGGAGGGGAGGATTGTGATGGAGACGGGAGGGAGTGGGAAGATGCAGAGGTTGGAGGCACAGACCTTTTGGATTGTTCTAGTATTTGTGTTATGTGATTTTACTGTATATGGTTGGTTGTTAAAATATTTTTTGTTAAATTATGTCAATTATTGTTTTAAAAATTATACTTTTATTGTGTTCATTAAAAGTGTATTTTCCTAAAGCTTGAAACACCTCATATGTAAGCTAGACAGACATTTCCCTGCTCATTACTGTGCACAAATGTATTGTTATGTACTGAAGCCTAAAGAGCCACTCTGGTGCCGGCAGACACATAGAAACCTCCCTGCAGGGTGCAAATTGTGCTTTGCTTTTGCAAGCGGGCTAACACTCACCTCTACTGCTACAACTCCATCCTAGGAGAAACACTGTGCATCTATTGCATGTTAACAAGTTATGTAACATGACTGTCATGTTTCTTTTGGTGAGGAATATGTCAAACATGGCACCAGTCTGCCCTCAGTGTCACAGCTGGAGTTCTTGGTACTATCAGCAAGTCACATCAAGGATTTAGATTTTATGACATCATACGTAATATTATCATTATTCGTATTCTGATATATGAGCATTTTGTTGTTACACAATAGTTAATGGTCATAGTGTTCAGTGTCAGTTGCAGCAGTTAGAGTACAGTGTGTTTGTGTTTTCTCATGTTTTATGATCAAAATGCCAATTTAACATCAACAGTAGTAGTTACCAGCGGGCTCCAGCAGGGGGAGCAAACAGCTGTTATAATAAGGGTTAATGGTTTACCTGTGCTTTAGGAGAATGTGTATAATAATAAAAATAACATATACATAATTCATAGTTATGATATATAATTGGATGCTGTTTATTGTATACAGCAATTATAATGCAATGCTTGTTTAATCAGTCCTTCAATTAACAGCTGAACCACCTAGATAGATCTAAATCACCACTGAGGCCCATTAGCTCATCTTATCTTGTTAAACACTCCAGAGGGACGTCCACATTTGACTTGTGTGTCCAACAGTTTGATCCTACCGGTGTGAGGTCAGGCCTGGTGGCAGGATGAAGTGACTGTGGGGCTGTTAAATATTCAGAGGGGCAATTTACCTTTTTTTATTTACTGCCACTGCACAAACCAAGAAATTAAACACAGGCAACATTACTTGGTCTATATGAATGTGCTACACACCATCTAACGACATCAGCTTACAAATATAACACAACCATATTCACAGATATATGTAATGTCCTCATGACCTCTGAACAGTGGACTTGACCTTTCACACGTGTAACACACATGAATTAGTGTCCTCTCACACACAGCTCATCTGGATAATGTAAAAACAGTCCAGAGAAGCAGAGCATGTGTGAACACTGCTGTATAGATCAGAGCCACAGTACGTGTGAACGTTTGTCTGCGTGGAAACGGTGACATCACATGGAAATACGTTGGCTAGCTAGCTAACGTTAGCTACAAACTGACGATGCTAACATGTCAGTATTGGGTTAATACACACGAAGCAACATAAAGAGCTAACGTTAGCTACGTTGACTACATACTGCAGAGTAATAAAACATTTCCTTAACCAAAACAAAGCAGCTCATTACCTGTCCAACAGAGAAACAGCTAACATGGCGTCCGTCTTCAGGACTTCGACTCGCCATCTTTGAACAGTTACTCCAACATTGACTCTGGTTTCAACTCTTGAGCCACCAACGTCTTTTTGTCTGTAGCTTCTCCAGCTCGTCTTTCTTTTCTTGCTCTGTTTGTCAGTACAAGCTGCTGTAGCTACAGCTGCTAATGAAAAGTGTGTCTGTACTTTCTCTCTCATTCTGGTCCGTTAACGGCTGCCGCAGTGGTGAGGACACTCCGGTCACGCACAGTGAGCGATGGGCGGAGTCAGCGCAGGGTGGGCGGGCCAGGACAGGATGATTGACAGGTAGTCTGTCCATACAACATCTCCGGGCCCTAAATTTGATTGGATGAAGTTCTAACAGACCTGTTGCTGTCAGAGAACATGGATTGTTTTTCTCCACATTATCTTATATTATGATGGCTGTCTGGATGTTGAGAGATGTTATACAGATGACACCAAAAAACGCTTCTGAACAGAATTACCAACTCTAGCTTTCAGTAGATGTTGTTTCCCTCCAGTTAAAGTGTCAAACAGCTGAGTATCTTTCACAGGAGGCAGGTTTGTGTAGCTGGTATGAGGCCGTCCACTGGAGCTGACTGGGAGCAAACAGGATAAACATGTCATGATGTAATCAATAACACTGTAATGGAAGATAAAGGATCTCTTCTTGTCTCTGTTGTTGTTCCTGCAGACATCTAACATGAGAGTAAAATGAAGCCTCCTCAGCTGCAGTCATGTATTAATGTCAGCAGGTGGCTCCAGTGGTTACCAACCTGTGACAACATGTGGATCAGCTGCTGCTGCTGTAGAGAAGATCAGATACATCATCAGCTGTGAGCTTCACTTTGATTTACTCTCAGTCTGTGCAGGAAGAGGAGGGTCAGTGAAACATAAAGAGTGTGTTGCTCTTGGTTTCTTCACCTTACTGACGGCTGACAATATCCTGCACTTTATTAAAGAGTCTTATAAAACATGACCTGTATTGTTTGTAGGCCTGTAGTTGATTTTCCAAAACATCACGTTGTGTTTCCAGTCAAACATAAAGTCTCTCTGAGTCTTCTTGAGAAAACATAAACTGAAGTCTTTTACAAACTGCTTTACCGGCCTCATTAATGACTAGTGACATCACAGTGGTGAAGACTGTAGGTTTATAAACCAACATTTTACTGCTGCGTGTCCAAACATCACTGATGTTAACGTCCCTAAAGCACAACTCAAGAGACACCAGTTAAAGACCCGCTTCAGGCCTGAACAGACAGAGGACAGAACCAGACTGAGAAGAGAACAGTCACATATATATGAGACTCAGTTGTAGTTGAGCTCAGTCATCAGACAGAGAGGCCTCCAGTCCACTGAAGACATCTTCTACATCAATGACGTGAAGCCTCAGGGACTTTTTACTGCTCACAACCTGCTCTGGATCAGATGTGAGGTCATCAACCACTGAACATTTATTAATATGGTATCATTTAATAGGTCAAATAAAATCATGTAGTTACATTTAAACATAAATAAAACTTAAGTTCAAACATCTTTCCATCAGGGGAAAAGTGGAGTGTTTCCCATCATGCACTGTGTTCTGTGGAGAGAAGAGAAACATCTGCAGCTTCTTTATGATTTAATTCTGATGCTTCAGACTGACTGACAGCAGCAGCAGCAGTAGTTTTGTTTGTTGTTTGTTACGTTTTCTTCAGTCACTGTCTGCCTGATGAACAAGATTTCTGGTCAGACTTGACTCTGTAGATGAGATTATGTAAGACGATCGATGCTGATGAAGGTTCTCAGTCATCCAGGTCCTGGTCAAGCCTGCAACTTCCCTCCAGTTAGTCTGAACTGAGGAACCGTCTTGGATGAAAGGCAGAGCGTCTTCAAGAAGCTGAAGAAAGTCCGGTTGTCTACGTTACAGCACTTTGTGTGACACCATGGACACAGAAAAGACTTGTGAGGTAATTAAACTATATCAGGGCCAGCAGGTAACCATAGCAACAACTGTGATGCTGTGAACACACATTACAAACAAACCAACTACAAGCTGTAAAAGTTGCTGATGGTTGAAAACACATCCTGCCTTTATGTTCTTCAGTGTCCAGAGTCAGAGGACACAACAATGATGGAGCTGACGGAGGAAACGTTGTTCTTCACCTTCATGTTCATTATTCTGACAGGACGTCTCATCAAACTCAAACTGGACAGATCTGAAATCTGCTCTTTGTCACTTTATTGAAATACTGCTGAGAAGCATGACTACGATGTATACCATGTATACACAAAATTTATGTGTAGATTTTATCTACTGTGTTTATTTAAATAATAAAATTTTATATTTTTATAAACCATGTGCCCCATGGTCCTCGTTCTTCCCACCTCAGTCTTCTCACTGACTTTAGCCTCTCTACTTTGGACATCAAAGGACATTATGACCAAAAACTCCTTTATCAAGTTCTTGAGAGGTTTTTAACATAAAGGTCAGCAGAGGGCGCTCTGCACTTTAAAGTTATTCATTAGGTGTGTTTAGTTTCCCATTGGTTAAAGTCTCAAAAAGCTGTCAGGCTTCCTACTAAGAATAAGAAATTACATAAAACACAAGTCATTATATCACATCCAGGAAACAAAAGAGCATTACATCATATCATAAACTCACTAACATTTCATTGTGTTCATGTGTGTTGTTGTTGTATGATCACACTGTGTTGGCCTGTACATCCTGTATGTGAGCTTCATACTCTCTAAACTGGATTTGATATAAAATGAGCTCAGAACTTTTATTTGGTGTTGAGTTCATACAATAATATGAAACATTTCTACATTAAAATGTCTAAACTGACCTTTTACATATACTTTGTTAAGTTTTGTTCTAATATTATCTTGAATGTTTCAAAGAATGTTCAAACCTCCTAAAATGGTTTCGTTTAGTTTCCTGACTTTTATTTTGAAACTACCTCTAGTGCCAGTTTAGTAAAAAACATAAGGAAATGTAAATGAGATATAAAACAGTTCCACAGTATGAAGCGTCATGTTGAGACATGAAGATAACCGACATGCAGGACAACAGTTGTCTGAACGGGCTCGACTCTGATACACATAATGAAGAGGATGAGACTTTTCAAATTAAAGCAACTCCAGTTATATTCCTTTTGTTCCCTCTAAATCTATGAGGAACACTGCTGACAGCTTATTGATGGAACAAGTTTATTGATGCAGAAAATGGTCAAACACCTTTTAAAAATACATTAATATATATAAAAACATGAAATACAGAGAATATCAAGCATTTTTAAAATGACAGAAGAAGCTTGTATGTTAACAGGATGTGTTTTTCACATAAAATACATGAAATGTTATAAATGTTTAACTCTATTTAATCAGAAGCTACAAAAGAAGCTGACTTTAAAGTGGCACTATCACCTCGTACTGAGCGTCCACACATAATATTTGTTCTCTGCAACAACAAACAACAATAAAGTTGTCAGAACATACTGGACGTAAACAACCAAATATTTTAATGATGATATGTGATGATCTAAACTCTTCATACCAAATACAACAGAAGATTAAAACCATATGATACAGTTTTTTTAAATGAGCTGCTGTTAGATTAACTGTACAAAATGCTGTGTGTTATTTGTTCAGCACAGCTGCACACAGTGATCACAGAGAAGCTGTCAGAAGCTGAAGTACAAATGGAGTTTTTCATGTTGTCGTCTGTTCTGTTGGTTTAGTTGATACAGATTTCTTTATTGAGCTGAAAGAAACAGAAAGTCAACAAAAAGATTCAGGGCGATGTCACGATCAACATGTTTTATCACATTTCACTCTGTCTCCACCCCTCCTCTCTCTCTCTCCCCCCACACTCTCCCAATGAAGAGCTTCCTCTGTCTGTTTTTATGATCAATCAAAGAATATGTAAGATTATTGGATTAATCTTAAAGAATTGATCAGTGAATCATTGACAGTTAATAGTCTTATTCTAGTAATTCTAACAGCTCCATGGTGAATAAAAGGTATAAACTGTACCATGTTCAGCTTCTTGACGGCCTCTGATTGTGTCATAGAGACAAACATCACCTACAGAGAAATGAAAATCAAGTCAAGATGAGTTTAAGCACTTTAACTGTAACAAGTAATGAATCATGTGAGACCTCAGATTCTTTGGATCATTTAAAATGTGTTTATAGGCTCAAAAAGACTGAGACCACATAACAATTCTATTCTGCAAGTGATAAAATCAGCTTTACAATTTGAGTTAAAAGTTGATTCTTTGCAGAATTCTGGTACTTCTTAACCCACCTCCAGCCTTTCGTCTTGTTCACCAACAAAGAAGTGTTTTAGGAACGTCTGATCTTCCTCAAGACGACCACAAGACAGCTTTCCTTTGTCAGCTTTGTTCCCCTGATTGCATTCTTGTATATGTGTTTATCAAATTCTGTACCAGTGATGAAGTTGCTTTTCTATCTTTTAGGGAGCAAAGCTTGATTTATTGATCTTCTGATGGTTTGTGGTGTGGACTTTCAGGAGAGATGAAGAGAACTCAGAGACACCGACGACTTATGTTGAAGCAGTTTATACAAACATGATCATGGAGGAACAAAATGAGAGCACAACTGTCTGCACAGAGCATTGTCAAACAAGTTATCCTCATGTTGTACTGGCTGTTGCCAATGAGGAGGCCAGCTTGCACAGACAAGCTGAGGTGACCATTGTGGTCCAGAAAACTGTAGATCACATCCACAGTTAAGAAGTAGGCTGAACGAGTGTTCAGCTCAAGAAAAGAGCACAAGATAGACCTGCTGTGGTCAAATGAGTTGTGGCTGCCAGCCAGTGGAGGCTGTGTGTTCACAGGCAGTACAGAAAGGTCAGAACTGGAATCAGACTCTGAAAGAGACAGTGACCTTGGTGGGAGACCTCTGGACTCCTGGACAAGGTGACTGGTCTGTCTGGGACTAACAGACTGACATCAAGAATAAGGGTGCTAACGCACCCCCCTACCACTGCTGAGGTGTGTGTGGCAGATGCTGACTTCAAGAAAGAAAGCAGTCAAGAGGGCTCGAAGACTGTGTGGAAGTATGAGGGGAGGTGTCCCCTTGTCAGAGGAGAGCATTTCTGCAGTCTTTGTCTTACCTCGCTCTGGGTTGTGTTGAGTTATCTAATGCTTCAATCACCAAACTCCAGCATCGTCCACAGGCTCTCTGGCTGGGCCAAGGTGGATCTCCCATATTACCTCTGCATAGTTTTTGGATTTCTTGCATGTTGAGGTTTCTTAGTCTGCGGTGCATGATGATGCTATTGCATACGGTTTCATGGAGGTTTTGTAGGGACGACGACTTGAAAGCGGGTTCCTCCTCCAGCCCTGGTGCAATATATCTCTGGAAATATGCGACCCTCAGGCACTTATAGTATTCTTTGGGGGATTCATGCTTCTCTTGCATGATGGCTAAGGCAGAAAGGGTGGCAGAGGCAGGGTCGGTGTACACTGAGTAATCATCCCACAGAGCATGACAAAGTGCAGAATAGTAGTCTTGGGCTCCTGGTGGGAGTGTCTCCATGAAGACATGGATGCTCCTGGTTGTCGACTTCCAGACCAGCTTAAGTTTCTTATGTGTTGAGGCGTGAGGAAGAGCAAAGAGACAACCCTCCCGGAGACAGTCAACAATGTTTGACTCAGGGCTGTCTGAGTCAAAGTGCTCTATGTCTTTTGCGAGGGACTCAATCTGATGAATGCGCAGGCCATGTTCCCAGGTTGGACCTATGTCATCTGAACTGCTAGAGTCCCTCATATTGCTAAAGATATCAGCGATCAGAATGGTGCCTCCCCTCGCGGTGGGGATGAAGTCTGTTCAAGAGGCGGGTGTGAACCGCAATGCGATTACAAATTGCATATGAATGGTGGTCCAGAACCAGTGATGCAGTTGACACTGTGGTAACCTTGCTGCCTTTGGACAAGGGCCACAGTGTGACAGCATCCGGTGGCACAGCTGTGCATGGACTGGGGCAACCTACACTTGGGTGGGGCACCTGTGTCCACCAAGTGGGCCTTTGGTGGTGCTAGATGGCCTTAAAGTGTCAACTGGGTGACACCACTGGTAGCAGTTGTGAACCCTGTGTTGACTGAGGTGGACTGCTTGTGTGAGGTTTGGAGTTCAACTGTTTGTTGAACTCCAAACCAATCTTCCCGTGTACAGCAGGTCTCATCTTTCCGACCTGAACGTCGAGTTGCAGGCAGGAGGTATCTGCAGCTGGGCAAGCTGTTCTTGGTTTGCTGCGGCTTGTAGCTTGGCTTTGTGCTGGGTGAGTAGCGCTATTTGACCAAGCACCTCAGGTAGGGTGCGTTGCAGCTTTCCAGCTGGGTTGTTGACATAGCTTATTAGCTCCTGTATTTTCTCATCACAGGTGTTAATGTCATAGCTATTAAGGTGGCCTCTCTCCTTTAAGAAGAGGCGAAGAAGACCAGTGATCGCATCCTGCAGGGCTGCATCGTCTGACTCATAAGGAACTCTGGCTCCTGTCATTCTGAGGTCTCGGTCTACTCATTTTACTGAGGTGCCGGCCACAGCCAGTCGGTTCAATAACTTGTGTGAGGGGCCGTTATGATGTTGATGCACAGGTGAGAGGCTTTACCTGTGACTTGCAATCCTACTTGTTTGTAGGTGTTATGCTAATTACTCTCACACCTACAAACAAGTAGGATTGTAATAATGAGGTGGTTTCGACACCTCTGGAGATGTAGTAGCTAAGTTGTGTTAGTGATCGCAGAATCTAAATAGCATGCAAGCTATTTTAGGGTTAAAAGAAAAAACTCATCAATAGTATACTACAACAATCTACAAACCACAGTTGATTTAGCACGTTGTGAGTGCTTAAAGAGAAACTCTCACCAAAATGCAACCAAGGCTTTATTTGTGATTGAATATGAGTCAAACCTTCGTGTAAATGCATAAATACGACGAAAGAGGCACTTTTAAGATTTACCGTAGTTTCGCTAATTTTCAATGGAGTGCAGGGGCACTCTTATGCTAGCATCAAAATCACATTTTTCAAAACACTAAGAGGGCTCGACACAACATAAAACTTTGCTCGTAGTATCACCAGGGTCTCTACACATGAACACGAACATTGAGAACATTGTTTGTGTACACAGAGTTTACTAAAAATAAGATTCTTTAAGTACTCACCATAGGAGCTGGATCTCTGGCTTGTCACCGTCATGGCAGACAAAAAGTGTCAATCCCAAGTGTCTCTTTTATCGTATTTATGCATTTACATGAAGGTTTGACTCATATTCAACCACAAATAAAGCCTTGGTTGCTTGTTGGCGAGTGTTTCACTTTAATCTGCAATACGTCTGGTTTAAGATGTCCTCACATGGGGCACCATTGCTGGTAATTGATGGTAGGGTGCGGTTATAAGAAATGAATAATTATTGATAATAATCATTAAAATAAATCATTACAAATAAATACAAATCATGATTCAATCATTAAAACGGGGCACCACCCTGAATTATTTACAGTTCAAGGAACAGTGAATGAAAAACTGACCCTGCGGTCCACAAACTCTAGTATTTGCCCAGACACTACATAAGCCTAACTTGAAGTCTTCAATAATCCAGCTTGTTTTCTCAGCATGGATAAAAGGCAGATGCAGTGTCCTGCGTTGGTGTTAAAACAGCGTGGTCTACATGGAGATTGAGAAAGCAGCAAAGCCGGCGTTTTCCGACTGGTGATAAAAGCGGGCAATTTGTTCCTCTTATTTTTTCCGTTCATCCGGTCATTACAGAACTGACGATGCACTCAGGTGCGCTCTCAGACCAAGCATTTCACAGTTTATATTGTTACATGCACTGCCCCTTTAGAAACCTTGAGTCTGTAAATTATTTGATGCTCAGACTCACACTTTCTGATTATTTCCAGGTTCACGTGACAATATTAGAGATTTTTAATGGTCTCAGACTTTTGGACCCCACTGTATAAGTATGTAAGATTAGATTTATAATATTAGTTTAACTGCTTACCGTGGAGAAGAGCAGAGTAATGATCATTCTCTTGGTCCACATGATCTGCATTGGCACTCTCAGACCGGACTGGTCTACAACACGTATCAGATACAGAACATTTAAATAGGAACATAAAAATGTGTTGATGTTACGTTCAACATGAGATGAGAGAGTGTTGCACCTACCTGAAGAAGGCTGAATCTGTGAAAGAGACGCTTGTTGTTAGATGTGTAACTCAGTATAAAATGTAATTTCAGACACATAAACATGCTCATGGATCATCAATGAGTCATTTACAGTTAAATGAAATTGTCTTATTCTAGTATTTCTAACAGCTCTATGGTGAATAAAAGGTATAAACTGTACCATGTTCAGCTTCTTGACGGCCTCTGATTGTGTCATAGAGACAAACATCACCTACAGAGAAATGAAAATCAAGCAAAGGTGAGTTTCGATACTTATTACACAAACTAAGATTTTATCAGATAACTTAAAATATAATTTGTAACAAATAAAGATTAGTTTAACTGCTTACCGTGGACAAGAGTGGGGTAATGATCATTCTCGTAGTCCACATGATCTGCGGTGGCGCTCTCATACTGGACTGGTCTACAACACGTATCAGATACAGAACATTTAAATAGGAACATAAAAATGTGTTGATGTTACGTTCAACATGAGATGAGAGAGTGTTGCACCTACCTGACGAAGCATGAATCTGTGAAAGAGACACTCGTTGTTAGATGGCTGTCATACTGCTGTTCTCTCTCATGAGGTCAGAGTATGTGATTGTATTAGAATATGTAAGATACATGTAATAATAGAAGAAGAAGGTCTCACCCTTGAACGCTCTGTAGCAAAACAAAACGAGCAGAGGAATAACAAGAACGATTCCACAAACCAGCCTAACAATCAACCTTACAGGAAATGAAGAGCTGTCAGGCCTGGACACCGCTGGAATAAATGGGAAAAAGACATTTGTCTAAATTTATTTCTCAGTCAAAAACAAACAGTTTATAAGAAAATGCAGCAATTGTTTTAATCCTACTCACCCTGAACTGACATCCAGCTCTGTGCTGACTCTCGTCCTGAGTGTTGACACTTGTAGAATCCTTCATCTGAATTTGACACTGCAGAGATATTTAACTCCCATCTGCTGTCACTTTGAATGACCTTCTCATTGTGATAGAAAAACACAATGGAGTCAAATGTTTGATTTCTTGATTTGCAGCTCAGACTAACAGAATGTCCTTCAGTCACAGGACGGGCAGGGCTCAGCAGGATCATATCTCCATCTGTTAAACAGTCAAAGAATACCAGGTTTCAGTCAGAGATCAGCTGGTTGAGGAACTTGAGAATGAGCTGATGTAGAGAGATGAGAAAAGACATACTGGGTTTTTTTCTTTTACATTGTTGTCACTGATTTAACAATGATCATAAAATCTTCCGTTCCATCTTCATACACCTTGTGTGTCTAATTTTCAAGAACCCTTTCAGTTGGCTGAATCTGCAAACTCACAGCTAAATATCACTAAATCCTTCACACTGGACTTTAAATGGTGATCATGGACCTAAAAACTGAATAACTCATCAGCCACAAATCTATATTCTATATTTATACATGGTTCAAATCACAGTGTGATCAAATACTCAACTATGTTTATTAAGTGAAAACCATTAATTAGTGGAGAGATGATGAAGCAGAGTGTTGGGCAGAACTCTTAACATGTCAGTGTGCTGTCCTCCTCAACACACAACGGGATGTTTGAAGTAATAATTCAAAGAAAAACACAATGTATTGAAATCATACCCTGTACAGTGATGTTGACTGCATTACTGAACTCTCCTGATCCAAACTCACACCAGTACATTGTATCACTGGTGCTGTCAGTGTTTATGTTGCATGTTGATCCAGTCATTGTCCCCCAGTCAGAGCAGTCTAACAGGTATCTCTCCTCAGGTGATGACCTCATCACTCTCCACTCAGCAGAGTTTCCCTCACAGCTCAGTGAGACAGAGTCAGAGGTGAAGTGTTGAGCTCTGTCAGGACTCACTGTGAGAGATGCTGATGAGTGAATATCTGAAAAACAACATGTGATAAGAGGTCAAACAGAGCACAGAGATCTTCAGATAGAACATGCCTCCATTCAAATAGTCCTTAGCTTTGTTTTTACTGAAACAAAGTTCAGTATTTTGGTAAAATTATGATTTCTACTTTGACCTCTTGCTACAATTTTGAGAACATTTCAAAATGATAGACAACCAAGTTACTCCAGCTGCTGTAAGCAGAAGAAGAGCTTAAGTATCCAGACTAAAAGTACTTTTTGTAAATTAGAGCAGAGTTTCAGCCAAGATATCATATCTGTCTTTTTGTGTGTTGTGTTAAAGAGTGAGGACAGAAGGGAACAAGTAAATTCCATCCAGTAAGGTGGAAAGCATGATGTTTAGCTTGACGCTAGCAAGAGAGACAAGATCATAAGACCACAGTAAATTCATTTTCTTCTTTTTTCAAGATACTGTTTGTTTATCATCAATTAGAAACAAGATGAACAGAGCGGATATAACATCTGTTTCTTAAGAGATAGAAACAAACTGACCTGCAGACCAGACAAACTTAGAGTAACTGTAATAAGAGTAATACACTGGATCTCCTCTTCCAGCTCTGAACTGATATCCTGCTGTGTGTGTCTGTCCATGAACAATGTAGGAATCCTGTTCAGTCTCACTGCTGCTGCCAGGTAGCTGCTCAGCTCTGTAGGATTTGTCTGATGGACGAGGCACAATCTTAAACCAGTAGAACTTCCATCCTGCAGATGGATCTTTAACACTGCAGTTCAGAGTTACTGAGGCTCCAGCACTCAGCCATGATGGAGACACAGTGAGGACAGGATCAGGTTCTGTTGGAAAATGATTTTTTAAAAGAAAACATGTATTGATAGTGGATCAGATACATTCTGCACAATCAGTACATACTGAAGATTTAATTTAAATATATATATGAACAAAACAGCCTTTTAATGAGCTGTATAATCTTCACTCTGAAAGAAATGTGATGTTACTTACTGTCTGATACTGTCAGTTTGATGGGATCACTCCAATCTGTTGAAGAATGCTGCGTGTGTTTCTTTCTGCCCTTACACCTGTAGTCTCCACTGTGGGATCTAGTCACATAAATGCTGTGTTCATTTTGATCTGAAGGTTTTTCTGAGCTGGTTGTTCTCCATTCATACTCCCACTCAGTGTCTCCTCCATCTGTGATCTCACATCTGAGAGTGATCCTCTCTCCTCTGTATACTTCAGTCCAGTTTGGCTGCAGAGTCACAACAGCCTTGTTTTGACCTGTTCATGTTCAAGAATTCACAGGAAGGAAACAAAAATGTACAGAAGGTCAGAGGGACAAGTGAGAATTCTTAAATTTAGTTACACATTCATTTTCGTTTATTATGTGTGCATAAAACTGCAGAAATGTTCACAATGGAAATTCAGTGTCTCTTTCTGTAATGCTCATTTTGACCACCAGAGGCAGAAGTGCACCACTACTCATGTCCTGAATCACACATCATACATGTGCATGTACACAGTGCAAAACATGATGATATCGACATGGCTTATAATAAGTTATACTGTTGCTGCTGAACTCAGTGACAGTAACAATAACTTTACAGAGCTGCTGGATACAGTTAAGAGTGATTTCATTACTCATACATAGAGAATATAGAGAAATAAAGTTTAAAGACGTACAGAAATTATGCGAACGAGCAGTGAAACTGTTATGGAGGTTTGTAGTTTATGATTACTTTGATTATATCAGACACTTTAGTTTGGTTAATAATTTGTCATCATCTGTTTGTGAAGCATTTGACAACTTTTGACTGTTGCAGCTCCCAGAGGTCATAACGAGAAATACAGCATGTGGCAGCAAACACACCACGTCACCGCCCACAATGACTGGGTGAGTGACAGACTGTTGTAAGTGACTGTATCACACAACTAACACATTGTTCAAACGATTAATCTAGTGATTTTTATTTCGATTAGTCCACTAATCTAACGATTAATTTAACGTTACATGGCCAAACAAAAGTAATGTAGTAACTGTAACTGTCGTTGGTAACTAATATGAGGAAAAAATACCGCAGTTGTAGGGGGCGCAGCGTCCGTCCTCCCGCCTGTCCTACCAAGTCTTTGTTGCATTTCTGCCCGAAAAACAGCGTCTGTCACCGGCAAAAACCTTTAACTCACTCAAGTGGTTGTGTTGATATAAATCACTGCGATGGTCAGCCCTCCTGACCGAGACTTCAGTGAACTTTCGCCCAGAAAACAGCCTCCGTCCCGTGAGTGAGGGAGTCAGACAGCGTCCAGTTTACTGATGGCAATTATGGAATTATGGAATTTAGCGCGAAAAACGTAACTCCTTCCAGGATGTTTAGGGGGCCGGGTTCTCAATCACTACACATTATAAACGGTCCGTGGTTTTAGATTGACAGGGGGACACCTGGAAACACCCCAACGGCATCATCATGATGTGTACCATCACGTCTCTTTTGGAGCCGCAGCGCAGCTTTCTGCTTTGCTTCCTGTATCTGCTTGGGTGCAGACGCTTTTCTGCTTGCTCTCGCTTCTGCTTGCTATTTTTTTCCACTGTTATTATTTTTCTTCACTGAAAGATTACAGGCAGCAACTCCTGGATATTTACAAACCACTGGGACAACAATTAACTGACTGCTGCTGCCTTATTTCACTTTTTTAAAAAATTTTCTTCCGAACTCCGCACTTTCAGAACGAGGCCTTCGAAGTAGCACAAGCCTATTAGCAGCTAAAGCCTATTAGCAGCTAAAGCTAACTAGCACCAAAATGCCTCTTGTTAACCTGAACCTTCAGAGCATCCTACAGAAAATTGCTGAGCTGGAAACCAAGATCCACCGGATAGAAGTAAATGTGGAAGTGAATGGACTATCTGGGAACGAAACTACTCTCCCATGGAATCAAAACAGCAGACAAGAGCCTGCTAACACACGGCTAATTAGCCCCGACAATGACTCGACAAAACAGGAGTTCAGGGGACTGGATAAAAAGCCCAGGAACAATCATCCCTGCTGGAATACTCTTGGAGCAAAGCCTAAAGTTAAATCATTTTTGGGAGAACGAGTAACAGGCAGAGCCCAGCGTCCTGAGATCTGTGATGCAACTGGTTGGCCTGCACTTTCCTCGGAAAAGAGTGCCTCCTCAACGCCCGTACCAAAGCGGAAACAACCGTGGACAATGGTGAAAACAAAAAGTAAGAGCGTACCTACGCAAATAACAAAAATACAACTGGAGAACAGATTTGCTCCACTTTATCAAGACCGTGCAAGCTCTCCGTCAATGAACAAGGAGAGTTATGAGACCAAATTCAAAAGTAAAAGACCACAGAAAGAGCTAATGACTGGACCACAAACACTGATTGTGGGTGATGTTGCTGTGAAGGAGGTAAACAGCTTTTGCAGCAAGAAGAACACCAAAGTACTCTGTTTTACCAACGATATGGTCTCTGACGTCTCAGAAAAAATTCTGGACATTGTCGCTGAACATCCAACAGTGAAATCTCTCATCTTACACACAGGGGCCTGTGATGTTGTGAAACAACAATCTGAGGTATTGAAACAAGACTTCACTGATCTGTTGAACAAAGTCAGATCTCTCGATACTGTGGTGTTTGTCAGTGGCCCTCTACCAACTGTCCGTAGAGGTGATGAGAGATTCAGCAGGTTGTTGATGTTGAACAGATGGCTCAAAGCTACATGTGCCGCTCAATCGGTGAACTTTATTGACAATTTTAACATTTTCTGGGAACGCAGACACCTCGTTAAGGCAGATGGATTCTGCCTTAACAAGTCAGGAGTAAGGTTGTTAACCTCCAACATATTCTACTCTGTGCACCACACACCAGTTCCTCCCTTCAAGGACACCAGGCAAAACAAACTAAAACAACTGATAAGACAGCCCTTGGAAGAAGAAATACTTGTGCCTGAGATAAGCTTCGAACAGACAAGTCAGCTGTGCCAGGAGGAGGAGTCCTTGCTGCCATCTTCGCTCCGCAAGGAGGAGTCCCCCCCAGTCGCAACAAGAGGGAACATCCACTCTCCACCAACCCCAACCAACTCTCCGCCCTCTCCAGCCAGCCTCAGCCTCAGCCTCTCCCCCTCTTCCCCCCTCCTCGATTTCACGGATGAGATGAAAAAGCTGGTCAATGTTGGACTCAGACTCACACCCCGCCCAAATCTGCCACGCTTGAAACCACCATCGCCAAAACGTCATCGTGCCCCTCCGCCCCCTCTGAATAATCTTTGGCCTCTACAGTCTGAAAACAGCGAAGTACATCCTGTCCATGCTGACAGTACAATTAACGCTTACTGATATGTGCCGGGTCCGGGCTATGAAGTTGATATTACTACTGTTTTCCCCCGAGAAAAGCCAGGGCCCCCTGGAGTTCAGGCTGCCTCCTCAATTCCTGTGCTTACAGGTAATAGAAAAATTGTGAATTTGTTGAGAAACAGGAAATGCGGGACTAAATCTGCCAATCCATTCAATTTAGCTCCCATTCCTCGTCAGCCACTAACTGTCGCAAAAAACTGCACAGTTGGTTTTGATACTGTAACTGTAGCTCTATTAAACATCAGATCTCTAGCAGGAAAATCTTTTTTAATACATGACTTTATCATCAAACACAATCTTACTTTTATGTTTTTAACTGAAACTTGGTTAGACCAGGATAACAGTGCAGCTGTTCACATTGAATCAAGTCCTCCAAATTTCTCTTTCATAAGTGAAACTAGAATGCATAAAAAAGGAGGAGGTGTTAGTATTTTGTTTAATGAGTTACTCAAATGCAAGCAGATGTTTTATGGAAGTTTTACTTCTTTTGAATATGTTGCTCTTCAGGTAAACTCATCTTCTCGAGCTATATTTCTAAACATCTACAGGCCACCTAAATACTGCACATATTTCTTTGATGACCTTGTTGAGTTACTATCTCTTATCTGCACTGACTTTGATTGTGTGTTAATTGTTGGTGACTTTAACATCCATGTCGACAAGCCTGAGGACAGATGGACTAAAGAACTGTGCTGTGTCCTTGATAACTTTGGACTCACTCAGCATGTGACACAACCCACACACAACAGGGGCCACATCCTGGACTTAGTTATCTCAAAGGGTCTGAACATTTCTAAGGTTCTGGTATCTGATGTCGCTCTCTCCGACCATTATTGTGTTTTCTTTGAGAGTGATATATCAGTGCACACAAATGTTCAAACTCAGGTTGTCTCAAAGCGATACATCACTGAAAACACTGGTGACATATTCATTGATGCTTTCTCTTCCACACCACCCCTCTCTAGGTTCTCTGTCAATGACCTTGTACTTCATTTCAATTACAAAATTACAAATGTCATGAATGCCATTGCACCCACTAAAGTGAAGGTGGTCTCTGGTAAGAAAAAATCTCCTTGGAGAAACGCCACGCTTGTCAAGATGGAAAAAAGGGAATGTCGAAAAGCTGAGCGCAGGTGGCGAAAAACAAATCTCCAGGTTCATTTTGACATTTATAAAGAGAGACTTTACATTTTTAATTTAGAATTAAAAAAGTCAAGGCAGTCCTTCTTCTCAGACATTATCACCAAGAACAAAAATAATGCTCGTGCCTTGTTTGCTACTGTCGACAGGTTAACAAACCCTCCTGTGCCAGTAGCAGCTGAACATCTGTCTACCAGGGCCTGTAATGAATTTGCATCATTCTTCACTGCCAAAATTCAGAACATTAGACAAGCGGTCAGTGCCACTCTACCAGGTACTGGAGGTGTGTTGTCGTTTTGTCCACCTAAACCCAACTCTAATACCCTGACACAATTTGATCCAATTAAAGACAAAAACCTTCAAGACATTATACAGCATTTGAAGTCTTCCTCCTGCAGCCTGGATATTTTACCAGCAGGGTTCTTCAAAAAAGTTTCAGACTGCATGATTCCAGACCTGCTACAGATTGTTAACACATCTCTTCTCTCAGGTGTCTTCCCCCAAGCCATTAAGACAGCAGTCATTAAACCACTCCTGAAGAAGAGAACTCTAGACACATTAGTAATGAATAACTATAGGCCCATTTCAAACCTCCCAATTTTAAGTAAAATAATTGAAAAAGCTGTCTTTCAACAGCTGAACAATTACTTAATAATAAATGGCTGTTCTGATGCTTTCCAATCAGGATTTCGACCACATCACAGCACTGAGACGGCCCTCGTTAAGGTCTTCAACGACATTCATTCAAACACTGACAGCGGAAAAATCTCAGTCTTAGTATTACTGGATCTCAGTGCTGCGTTTGACACAGTCGACCATAATATACTACTGGACCGACTGGAAAACTGGGTTGGACTCTCTGGTACAACACTAAAGTGGTTTAAATCTTATCTAAATGAGAGAGATTACTTTGTGTCTATTGGTGACTACACATCTGAACGGATGAAAATGACAAGCGGAGTACCCCAGGGCTCCATTCTGGGGCCTCTACTATTCAACATTTACATGCTCCCTCTAGCTCAAATAATGGAAAACAATGAAATTTGCTACCATAGTTATGCAGATGACACACAAATTTACATAACCATATCACCAGGGGACTATAATCCCATACATACCCTGAGTAGATGCATTGAACAAATCAATGATTGGATGTGTCAGAGTTTTCTTCAGTTAAACAAAGATAAGACTGAAATAATTGTTTTTGGATCCAAGGAAGAACGACTTAAAGTCTCTGCTCAGCTTCAGTCTGTAATGTTGAAAACTACAGACCAAGTCAGAAACCTTGGTGTGACTGTGGACTCAGACATGAATTTCAGCAGCCATATTAAGACAGTTACAAAGTCAGCCTACTATCACCTTAAGAATATATCCAGGATAAGAGGGCTTATGTCTCGGCAGGATTTGGAGAAACTTGTTCACGCATTTATCTTCAGCAGACTCGACTACTGTAATGGTGTCCGTACAGGACTCCCTAAAAACTCCATCAGACAGCTGCAGCTGATTCAGAACGCTGCTGCTCGAGTCCTAACAAGAACCAAAAAAGTAGATCACATCACTCCAGTTCTTAGATCTTTACACTGGCTTCCTGTCTATCAAAGAATAGATTTCAAAGTCCTGTTGTTGGTTTATAAAGCATTGAATGGTTTCGGGCCAAAATACATTTCTGATCTGCTGCCGCGTTATGAACCATCCAGACCTCTGAGATCGTCAGGTACCGGTCTGCTTTCAGTCCCCAGAGTCAGAAGTAAACATGGAGAAGCAGCTTTCAGTTACTATGCGCCACATATTTGGAACAAACTCCCTGAAAATTGCAGGTCTGCTCCAACACTCACCTCTTTTAAATCAAGACTTAAAACATTTCTTTTTGCCACTGCTTTTAACTGAAGTCTTTGAACTGCATTATTACTCTGAGTTGTTTTTTTTTTTTTTTTTTATAATGCAATTTTTAATGTCTTTTAAATGAAATGTTTGTCTTTTAATGTAATTTGTGTGTGCCTGTAAAGCACTTTGAGTTGCCTTGTGTCTGAATTGTGCTATACAAATAAACTTGCCTTGCCTTGCCTTGCCTTGCCTTGTGTGAATTACACAGCGGCTCGTCTTTATTCCAGCGGTGCTTCGCCCTGTGTGAATGACCAATGGTGGAGAATTGATGAACCGCCGCTGCTGCGTTAATGCAGCATCTCTGTGATAGAGGGGCTATTCTCAGCCTCCGCAGGTACTTACACTTCCTGTTTGGGACGACGCGTCGACGCAAATTATTCATGTTGATGAATTCATGTCGTCGATTACGTCGACGCGTCGTCCCAGCCCTAAATAATAATAATAATAATAATAATAATAATAATAATAATAATAATGATTAAATGATTATTTTATTTCACCATTGTTTCTCCTCTCTGTCCTCTTTTACTGTACCAGCCATACTCTCACTGTTACTTTGATCCTGACTGCAGTGAAGGCTTGTCGAGGCAAAAACTCATCTGGACTCTAGTTTGTGGAAGTCAAGTGTCTGTTGGACATTAGATACAAAACCAAACAGACATTCTTGCACTTCCCCATGAATAGTGAGGTTCATTGTCTTGTTCTTTTCTATGTTTAAACTGTGAACAAGTGGACTCTTTTGTAGAAAAACTCACCTGAGTGGCATTTTTGCGACTTGTGTGTAACATTCTGTCATAATTTAGGATTAGATATGATATTTTCATTTCTAACAAAGCAGTTTGAAAAGTTGTTTCTACACAGCTTCAGTGAACCAAACTAAAGTATCTTTACAGTCACTAAACTTATTCCAGTGTGAAGTCAGTGGCATCATGCAGAGCTACACTTTCCAAGTAGCTTCCCTGAACAACTGAACACTAATCCAGTAATTTCATGATGTGCACTGAGTAAAATGACACATGTAAAAACACAGCTGCTAAAACAAGTGATCAAGAGTGATACAGCAGGTGACATACAGGACAAACATAATCAGTAAACATAGAAAAGATAACTAGTCACCTTCAGCATGTCCGTACAGGAGTGTATTCAGCACTAAAATAAAGATTAAAACTTCATTAGACCAGAATCAAATACAAAATCCAGCTGGAGTTTCATCAGTGACAACTATTGTTTATCAATCAACAGTATCACACAGTTCTGTGATATACAGAGCTACAGAGGTGGGAAACACATTTAAAAACCTCTTTAATATATAAAGGCCTGGAGAATATTTTTAAAAATATTAAATTAATGTCGAGGGATGCCAAAATTCGTTTAATGCAGTTTAAGATTATGCACCGCTTTTATTGGACTCCCTCTAGGTTGTATAGACTTGGGTTAAGTCAAACACCAAATTGCTGGCGATGCAAGTCGGAGCAAGGTGATTTAATTCACGTTTTATGGTCCTGTGATAAGGTTCAAGAATTTTGGGAAAGGATATGTGAGAATATCTGTCAGGTCTCAGGGACTCAAATTCCTCTTAGCCCAAGAGTGTTTGTCCTAGGTGAGGGCTCGATCCTACCAGGGGGAGATAAATACATTAAAAATTGGGTTCAAACTAGTCTTATGATAGGCAGACAGATTCTTCTCAGGAATTGGAAGACAGAGGGGGTTCCGCCTTTCCGAGAATGGTCTGCAGAGATGGCAAGAGTTGCAGCTTTCGAAAAAATGTCATACAAACGGTCGGGAAGAATGAGTGTGTATGCTGAAAAGTGGGGCAAATACCTGACCTCTCTAGAGGACTAATGACCTGGGATGTACCATGCGGGAGTGTTGAGCGAGGTGATGGCTGTATAAATCTATGTGGGGGGAATACGCATATTTGAACTGTGTTCATGTCTGGACTCCTGCTGCAGAGGAAGGTTGATAGAGTCTACCAATGTATTTATTTATTTGTTATTTTTATTTTCATCTTTTTGTTTTTGTTTTTTTTTTTGCTTTCCCCTTGTCTTCTCTGCCTATTGCATAAAATGTATTTGTGTTAACAACCAAGGCTGACTGTGTGGGTAGTGACAACAGGTTTGTGGGGTTAGGGGAGGGGGGGTTAAGTAATTGTGATGTTAAGTATATTGCATTGTAATGTTTTAAAAGAAATCAATAAAAACTGTTAATCACAAAAAAAAAAATATATAAAGGCCTGGTAAATAAGCAATACATGTAATTCCACAGCCATATACATAATACCTGTGATCATATACTGTACATGCATTGTCCAGGTACGTGTGCAGTGTGCACTAGGAATGTAACAGTTACCGGTGTCACAGTAATATATAAACCATGGTAAAATTCCCGAAGGTGAAGGTTACCGTTTAAGTTTTAATTACCATGGTAACCGCCGCCATGCTTATTATAAGAATGCTCAGGGACAGCTGGTCGAGGATGGCAGCCCTATCTGCAGGAGCTGCAAGAAGAAAGTTGTTGTGAGGGGCGACAACACCTCCAATTTACTTTATTTATTTATTTGTGCGACCATCACCCGCGACTGTTCAGCAAATGCAAGGTAAGCTAACCTTAGGCTTGGGTGCATGATGCATGTCAAGTTTTCTCTGTCCAATTTGCTGCTGTCACTATTGTAAACTTACCAGATAGTGGTATAACTGAACGAAGTTGATCTGTGATTTGGCACGTTATCTGAACCTCTTATTAAATGTAGATTTCACTTTTTAAAGTCGACCTAATAATTCCCCAAACATCGATGCAGAGCTGCAGTGAGCTGGGTGGACTGAATTAGTGAACACAAACTGACTGAGATGACTGACTTTCATCTCAGCTCCGTTCACTGGAGCAGCATCTACCTGTGGCTCAGCAACCATCTGACCAATCAGACTGACCAAGTCCACTGACAACAGACGAGCAGGCAGACAGAGAGACAGACAGCCAATATATAAGTAATATCAGAAATATATGATGTGGATTATTTGTAGAATAAACTGTATATAAAGAATAATATAACATGGTGAATATAACAAGTGTCTAGATAGAGATAAGAGCCAAAATATTCATAATTCATTTAACAATAATCCTTTTTGTTTGATCTAAAGAATATCCAACCTGCTTCTCCATGACAGTAATAATTAATAATTATATGTTGTACTCATTTCTTCACAGAGAGGATCTGCTGGCCAATCAAGTGCTGCTGCCAGTACATTTCATTCTACCTCTGTAACGCAGACATTAAAGGACACGTTTCAAAAACAGGCTGCTTATGCGCCCCCATCACAGAAAGCCAATGACCTATTTTGCACAGCTCTGATACATTCTTTTATATTTATTTTATGTTGATTTTGCAGTGTTTTGTTAAGGGTTTGGATTTGGACTATTTTAATATATAATTACTTCTACTACTTCAATATAAATCTTGGTAAAATTATTTCAATTTATCAGTGTTTTTTCAACATTTTGAAGACATTTTAAAAATACCCCGGTATACCGATAACCGTGATAATTTTGGTCACTATTACCGCGGTGTGAAATTTTCACACCAGTACATCCCTAGTATGCACAAACTAGTGCATAAGTAACCAGTTGAGTAATAAACTTAACATAATCCTCCAATCTGAACCAAGACAAACAGCAACAAAAGTCGTGCTTACACAACTACTACACTGATACAGATACTGACAATCACATAGAAAGTCACAGATGTACTCACAGAATAACCCGAGCACACCGAGCAGAGCGTGACCCATCTTCACATCCAGCACCGACACTGTCACTGTTTCTGATCAAACTTCCTACTTTGTATTGAAAAAAATGCAGCAGAGAAAAAAGACAAGTTACATTTCTTAGAAATGTGAGGGCAGAGATTTTTATCAGCTTCTTCTTTAGAGTGTGTTCTTACTTCACTTTAACACGAAGCTCAAACTACTGGAGGTGCTGACCACAGCAGATTTTGACAAGATAACATTTCCTGTCAACTGTGAATAAATTAAAAGCTCATCTCCCTCATAAAGGTTTGTTCCTCATCTTTATCTCACATACAAGAAACATAAGATCATTGGATTCAATCATATTACATCACAATAACATTTTGTCAGCTAATCTGTCCATGTTATGCCATCCAACAGTTCTTCTAGTGATTGATGAGAGACAAAGAAACAGAGAGGAGCTGTGAGATACAGCTTTCTGCTCTCTTCATGCTCACTTCTGTTCATCAAAACTGTTTTTATCTGAGCTCAGTAACTTCCTGTGGGTGAAGTTGGGACACAACCACCTTAAAGTGAAGACATGCAAAGGTTTCTAGCTGGTCCCTTAAACATGAAATGCAACAACAATTGTTGCCAAAGTGTATCACTGTCATTTTCTACTCATAATAAAAAATCTCAAAGGTACTTATGCAACTTTTTCCACTTATATGCTAGTAGACAACTTAGACAAAAGTTTTGTTTTATAAAAAATTGTTTCCAAGTGCTTCCTATCACATGACATCATCTGCTTCCTGCTACTTCTGACTGAAGACATGGTTGATGCAAATCCTCCTGGAAAGAGACAATTTTCATAAATTTCTTATGATTTTCCCTCCGAAGATGTTTATAATTATTTAATCATTTAAGTCTCTAGATTAACCCTCCCCCAAAAAATGTTACCTGGGATGAATATTTTTTTGTTCATGGGCTTATTTCTGTGAGTGGCAACAAAAGTTGCCAGTGGGCACATAGCTTGTCGCTAACTAAAGGAAAACACTGTCTGCAGGATTGCTCATAATTAACTAATAATTTCAAATTGTAGAATGATGTACAACGGCTCATTTTAGTCCTCTTAGAATACTCTTCCTAGCTAAATAAATTCACAGGTATTCAAGGCCTGTGTCTATAAGATTTTTAGGCGGTCGCCACCCCCTCGTGGCCCAATTGTTGAAAAACGCGTGCTAAAGTGCCCTTTTGGGAGCCTAAACGCACGCTAAAGTGCCCTCTTGGGAGCCAAAACGAGCACTTAAGTGACCTCTTGGGAGCCAAAACGCATGCTAAAGTGCCCTCTTGCTTGGCAAAACACACTAAACTGCCCCCTTGGCTGGTTAAAACATGATAAACTGCCCTCTTGGGTGGCAAAAATGTGCGCTAAACTGCCCTCTTGGGAGCAAAAAAGCACGCTAAAGTGTCCTCTTGGGAGCCAAAACAAGTACTAAAGTGACCTCTTGGGAGCCAAAACGCGTGCTAAAGTGTCCTCTTGCTTGGCAAAACACAATAAACTGCCCCCTTGGCTGGTTAAAACATGATAAACTGCCCTCTTGGGTGGCAAGAATGCGGGCAAAAGTGCCCTCTTGGGAGCCAAAACGCATGCTAAAGTGCCCTCTTCAGTGGCGAGAACGCACTGTATTTTCGCCCCTGCCCTTCGAAAAGTCTGTGCACGCCACTGCTGAGATGTATATCTGATAAAAAGGTTATTTTAAATTAAGAAACTAGTTCAAATTGTTTCTTTTGAATTTTATACAGGGGGAACCAAGGTTTGAACCATGATCATTAGCTACCTTCCTGGGATGTATATCCATTGGTATCCATGTACAGTTTTATATATTTTTTTTTTGTTTTACACCCAAAACCCCCCTCCATCTTTTTGTTATTATTCATTATGACTATATTATTATTTTGTTATTACTATATTATTATTATTATTATTATTATTATTATTATTTCTATGTTATTATTACGTGACATTTGACCTAGTGACAAGCTGTGTGCCCACTGGCAACAATTGTTGCCAGTCATAAAAATGCTATTTATGTACAAAATGGAAAAAATAAATACATAACATGATTCAGAGGGACTCAACTGATAAAATGATATGCCTTACAAATCTGGAAAAAATCTGGGCACAAACGGGTTAACAGTAATTATTGCACATACATGAAACATGATTATTAATCATATCAGACCATATACTAACATTATATCACAGGTATGTTTGCGCATCCACCCTGCCTGTGTTTTGTTGTGGGACTGTGTTATGTGTACGCTATATCACCCATACAATCCTCTTTAAAATACTACATCAGCAAATTCTAACCAGAGTAAAACAGCTGTTTTCTTGTTTGGCTTCAGACAATAAGGAATTTCTTAAGTTTTCAAAGTGGATCATCAAGAGGGAAAATAAAATATCATGAACAAAATACTAAAATAACCTGCCTGTGTCTTTACAGTGAGAAGAACACGTAATCAGCATGACTGAAATATGTTTCCAGTTAAGTTTCACACATATAGATGTGATGCTGTGATAGACAGAATTAGACAGGATCACCATTCACACCTCAGAGAATTTTTTCCTCTTGTGGTAGAAGTTGAGTCGAGTAAAACAGGGTGACATTTTCAGCTGCAAAAGAGTCAAAGAACATGAAAAGTTTAAAATCAGATCACTATTACTTAGAGAGTACAACAACTTTATGAGAATGAGGCTCTCAGGTAACCTCGACTTGGCATCCTGGGACTCAACTACAGCCACCCTTGTCTCAGAGGTAAAAAGGAGCACATGCATCATGTCGGTATCAGTCAGTGTGGTTTGGCGCCCCTGTGGTGATCTGTGGAAGAAGCTTTTATTTCACCTGCACAGTGACTGGGGTCTATAAAGAACACTGACTGACTGACTCATCCACCTGATAGTGTTCATTTATAATCAGGCTTGGGGAGTAACGGACTACATGTAACGGCGTTACGTAATTAGGATACAAAAAAACAGTAACTGTATTCCGTTACAGTTACAGAAAAAAAAGACGTAATCAGATTACAGATACATTTGGAAAAAAATTGGGATTATTAGTTGGATTACAATTAAAATATATGATGAATAAATGTTAATGAATGAATCTAACACTTGCCAATGCGGCAATGCCGTATGCACGCATGCACACATTACTACACTTCAGACAAGTCAGTCACAACGACGCTCTGCTCTCAGGTGAAGCCAGACGGCTCATTATGGACTCGAGCGCTAGAGAAAAAAATGCTTTCACTGCGTGGAAATTTCGCCATTACTTTGTTTCTAAAGAAGTAAGAGGGAACAACATCACTGCACAGTGCAAGCTATGCCTCCCAGCTGTGCACACAGTGCCATCGTCCAAGGACTCCACATCTAATTTAAAGAAACATTTAATGGTAAGCGAAACTGCGAACGTTAGCTAGCTACACAGAAATTCTGTTAGCTAAAGTTAACATTAGTTAGCCTGCTAACCAGACTCGGACTGTCATTGTTTCTACTACTGCTGCTGCTGCTGCTGCTGCTACTAGGTACTACTACTGGGTCTGTGGGTGGTGCTGCTGGTGACCGGGATGGTACGTGTTTAGGTTTTTTGGTAGTTTTGAAGTCTCGTTTTGGTTCGCTCCCGTTTGCCCTGTTAAAATTAAGACATTACATTGTTAATACAAACTCAACACTTCCTGTGTCCGTCTCAAATTTAAAGTCCTCCAGCATAAATAGCTTAGTAGGCTTTTATTGTGAAACATTTGCACGGACTTCATCGTGGAAATCTTGTATATGTGGGGGTATTTTACTACTGCTATTACTAGAAATAGGCCTAGTAGTTACAATAACACTAATAATAACTGTTACCATTATTATTATTATTATTATTATTGTAATATGTCATGTAATTCTTGAATACGGCTGAATAGTTAGTAGTCAATGAATAAAACTGAATAAATCTAACATACCCTACAATTAATTAAATATTTAATTTGCTTTATGTGTTCCTTAGAGGAAGTCTTTAATTGCATGTGCATTGAGGTAATCCAAAAGTAATTTAAAGTAATCAAGTTACATTACTTTAATATTGTGGTACTTGGATTACGTTACTGACTACATTTTTTAACAGGTAATTAGTAACTGTATTGGACTACATTTTTAAAGTAACCCTCCCAACCCTGTTTATAATAAAGTTTAAGATGTTTCATCGACCTGTCTCTGTATTAACTTAAATCACATGTCCTTATCATTGCTACCTGGTAACCTCACACTGGTACACTGTGTTACCATCCTTTAAGAAGAAGAAGACTCCCTGTACAGCTCAGTGCTCAGTGTTTCCCTTTGTCTGACTGCAGAATCTGGACCTTGTAAGTAGCAATCGCTTGTACATTTAATTCAGTTCAACCAGACCTCTGATTTTGTCTGGAATGCAGCATAAGGCCCTCTCCAGGAAAAAGTAAACAAATAAGCAGGTGGAATACCTACAATCTTTGTATCAAGATGGATCTTCCAAATGATGTTTATTTCACAGATAAGCCTATAGCAGGGTTCTCCTCAGAAATTTTTTGTGTAGCGGCGCACGGACAGACGAACGGACGGACGGACGCACGCTCATCGCCGTCACGCGGGGAGTATAGCAGCGCTGACCTACCTAGCGGTATAGCGGCGCAGTGCTGCTGTTCCACCGTCTGGGGAGAACCCTGCTTAGGCAGGAGGCAAAAATGCTTGGGCGCCGCGCCTAAGCCGTATAATGGCAGGGAAATCCCTGCTATAGGCCTATGTGTTTCCTTGCTATTTCCATCAAATGATTGCGCTTGCTGTAATGTTACTGTACGATACTCACGTGAAGTTGCAGGACTGTTTTCCCTTCGGCGAATGATAATCCTGAATCCGTGATCAGTGTTGCTTGCTTCAGGGTTGACATCTACCTGGTGCTTGTTAAAATCATTGTGCCGACATTTGCAAGTAAGCTCAAAGTTTTTCGTTGCACCTTCTCCGAACCTGGCGCTAACGTTACCTCCATTGTGGTGTATGCTGAGAGACGGCGCAGCGCAGCATGGAATAGCGGAGTTTAGCGCGGCGCATCACCTGCATCCACCGGTAACAGTATATCTGGATGATTAGTATGTAGCAAAGAAGACCGCTTGCAAAGTTTCTTTGACAGAGACAATGATAGTTGCCAAGCAACCAAAATAATATAACAATAGAACCATGGATACTGGCAAAGCTCGTTATTCTCACAGCTGCATGCAGTAGTGTCACAGACTTCATGGTCTCTATAGGTGGCCCAATCTAGGGACAAGGGCAAGGTAGGGTAAGGAGTTTAAAGAAGTGGGAGGGAGGGAATGGAGCGGACTTAGATGGAGAGGAGAAGATAGAAATTTTGGGAGGGTGGAGGTGTAAACGATGGGTGGAGGGGAGGATTGTGATGGGGACAGGGGAGGGAGTGGGAAGATGCAGAGGTTGGAGGCACAGACCTTTTGGATTGTTCTAGTATTTGTGTTATGTGATTTTACTGTATATGGTTGGTTGTTAACATACTTTTTGTTAAATTATTGTCAATAATTGTTTTACAAATTATACTTTTATTGTGTTCAATAAAAGTGTATTTTCCTGAAGCTTGAGACACCTTGTATGTAAGCTAGACAGACATTTCCCTGCTCATTACTGTGCACAAATGTATTGTTATGTACTTAAGCCTGAAGAGCCCCTCTGGTGCCGGCAGACACATAGAAACCTCCCTGCAGGGTGCACTTTGTGCTTTGCTTTTGCAAGCGGGCTAACACTCACCTCTACTGCTACAACTCCATCCTAGGAGAAACACTGTGCATCTATTGCATATTAATAAGTTATGTAACATGACTGTCATGTTTCTTTTGGTGAGGAATATGTCAAACATGGCACCAGCCTGCCCTCAGTGTCACAGCTGGAGTTCTGGGTATTATCAGCAAGTCACCTCAAAGATTTACATTCTAGGCTATGACCTCATATGTAATATTATCATTATTCGTATTCTGATATATGAGCATTTTGTTGGGGGCGGGTCAGGACAGAGTGATTGACAGGTAGTCTGTCCATACAACATCTTCGGGCCCTAAATTTGATTGGATGAAGTTATTACGGACCTGTTACTGACAGAGAACATGGATTGTTTTTCTCCACATTATCTTATATTCTGATGGCTGTCTGGATGTTGAGAGATTTTATACAGATATAATAAAAATGCTTCTGAACAGAATTACCAACTCCAGCTTTTAGTAGATGTAGTTTTCCTCCAGTTAAAGAGTCAAACAGCTGAGTATCTTTCACAGGAGGCAGGTTTGTGTAGCTGGTATGAGGTATTAAAAGTATAAACAGTTAATCAATAACACTGTAATGGAAGATAAAGGATCTCTGCTTGTCTCTGTTGTTGTTGCTGCAGACATCTAACATGAGAGTAAAATGAATCCTCCTCAGCTGCAGTCATGTATTAATGTCAGCAGGGGGCTCCAGTGGTTACCAACCTGTGACAACATGTGGATCAGGTGCTGCTGCTGTAGAGAAGATCAGATACATCATCAGCAGTGAGCTTCATTTTGATTTACTCTCAGTCTGTGCAGGAAGAGGAGGATCAGTGAAACATAAAGAGTGTGTTGCTCTTGGTTTCTTCACCTTAATGACAGCTGACAATATCCTGCACTTTATTAAAGAGTCTTATAAAACATGACCTGTATTGTTTGTAGGCCTGCAGTTGATTTTCCAAAACATCACTTTGTGTTTCCAGTTTGACACAGAGTCTCTCTGAGTCTTCTTGAGAAAACATAAACTGAAGTCAGATGCAAAACTGCTTTACTGGCCACATGAATGACTAGTGACATCACAGTGGTGAAGACTGCAGGTTTATAAACCAACATTTTACTGCTGCGTGTCCAAACATCAGTGATGTTAACGTTCCTAAAGCACAACTCAAGAGACAGACAAGTCCAGTTAAAGATTCTCTTCAGGCCTGAACAGACAGAGGTCAGAACCAGACTGAGAAGAGAACAATGAGCTGCAAACTGCAGGAAGACTCAGTTGTAGTTGAGCTCAGTCATCAGACAGAGAGGCCTCCAGTCCACTGAAGACATCTTCTACATCAATGACGTGAAGCCTCAGGGACTTTTTACTGCTCACAACCTGCTCTGGATCAGATGTGAGGTCATCAACCACTGAACATTTATTAACATGGCATCATTTAATAGGTCAAATAAAATCATGTAGTTACATTTAAACATAAATAAAACTTAAGTTCAAACATCTTTCCATCAGGGGAAAAGTGGAGTGTTTCCCATCATGCACTGTGTTCTGTGGAGAGAAGAGAAACATCTGCAGCTTCTTTATGATTTAATTCTGATGCTTCAGACTGACTGACTGACAGCAGCAGCAGTAGTTTTGATTGTTGTTTGTTACGTTTTCTTCAGTCACTGTCTGCCTGATGAACAAGATTTCTGGTCAGACTCGACTCTGTAGATGAGATTATGTAAGACGATGGATGCTGATGAAGGTTCTCAGTCATCCAGGTCCTGGTCAACCCTGCAACTCCCCTCCAGTTAGTCTGAACTGAGGAACCGTCTTGGATGAAAGGCAGAGTGTCTTCAAGAAGCTGAAAAAAGTCCAGTTGTCTACGATACAGCACTTTGTGTGACACCATGGACACAGAAAAGACTTGTGAGGTAATTAAACTATATCAGGGCCAGCAGGTAACCATAGCAACAACTGTGATGCTGTGAACACACATGACAAAAAAAACAGCTACAAACTGCAAAAGTTGCTGATGGTTGAAAACACATCCTGCCTTTACGTTCTTCAGTGTCCAGAGTCAGAGGACACAACAATGATGGAGCTGACGGAGGAAATGATGTTCTTCACCTTCATGCTAGGCCTGGGCGATAAACCGAAAATTTACCGATACCGAAATTTACAACGATAACTGACGTCATTTTGCCCATGTCGGTATATTCGGTGTCATAGGCCTAACATCCACTAGGGACAGGAGGACATGTCCCCCCCCCCACTTTCCGAAATCCCGTTTTTGTCCCCCCCACTTTTATTTAATCCAGCGGAGCAGTAGCTCTCAAGCATCTGATACTCAAACATTAGGTCTACTTGATTAATATACCCAGTTTATGTGCTTATTTTACGTTAATTTGATGGCAAACTCCGCCCGCTGATGCAACACCAGCTATGCCAGGTTAGTAATCAAGTGAACCCACTCTCGCTGTGAGACGCGGACAGTTTGTGTAATGATGCTGCGTTCAAAGGCTGCAACAGGCCACTGTCTTCGGCCGGCCGGTCCATTGATCAAACATTTGTGTTTTGTTTTTTATTCACTCAAAATAATGACTGTATTTCCAGCTAGAAAACGCGCATCTCTCTCCTCCCTCCATTGTTGTTTGCATTTGTGTCTCTGCGTGGTCTGACACGTGAGTGTCCTCATGCTGGAAAACGTGACTTCTCGCGTACGTGACGTCACTCCCCGAGACGCAAGAAGAAAGCAAAATATATATTTTTACTAAGGAAAATGACAAAACTAGTAACGCGTTACCGGCATCACTGATTGTGTAGCTTAAGTGCAACATGGAGCATGAAGATGTAAAGAAAAAAATAAAAACAGTAGAATTAACTTTGAGCAAGTTTGGAGGAAAGTCGGAGGTGTGGACCCATTTTAAACAAGTCGTGGGCCGTGATAATAACATTTGTCGGCTTTGTCGAGTGCATTAAGTGCGGCACTTGTTGCATTATTCATTAAGATTTCTGTAGTTCAAACAACTCGGAATTGTAGTCGAGAACGTCAGTTATAACAGCCCACGTATTAAACTGTTGTCGGGTTTAAATCGGTCTCGGGCTCATAATTACATTCAGTGTGTCGGGCCGGGTTCGGACACAACGTGCACGGGCTCGGGTCGGGCTTGATTCTAAGCTCTACTCGGGTCCAGCCGCGACTTTACTGAGGTTCACCCAGTGTGAGCAGCAGGAGGACGGTTAGCTCACCTCCCAGAACATGGCACTGAATCGCTGGAAACTGATTTAGGGAACTTCATCAAATTACTTAGCATAAATATGTTAATACAAAATAATTGCAGTTCTTTCAATATCTTCCATGTCATGGGGCCCAGTGACTCCAGCAGCAGATTGTATTAGTAAACTGGACGAATGAGACCCAGCTATGTTTATTGTACTTTAGTGCTTCCTCTATTTTATATGAATATTAATATACAGAAATCTAAAATAAAAAAATGTCAAATGTAAACTGTGCCAAAAGACTGTTGCGACAAGTCAAGATAACACATCCAACCTCTTCCACCACCTGCAGTACAACCACGTGATTCAGTTCGAAGAAATAAAAAAAGCGAGAAGCGATCAGGACCAGCTAAAAGTGTTAGAATTTGTTTATAAGAGACTGTATTTTTAATACTTTGTCTTTGAAGGAAATTTAAGTTATTTTATACTTTTAAACTTGTTCAGCTGTCATTTCAAGTAATCTGTGCTTTTCAGCTGTTCAATCGTGTGCTTATCAGTTGTTTTTAATTACTAAATAAATAATATAAATCTTAACTACAGTGTAGTTCTACAGTCCTTCAAAGTGGAGGGGGGGGGGTTACTTATTTATCGTTCATTTATCGTTATCGAGGTGAGTTGCTCAATATATCGTGATATTGATTTGAGGCCATATCACCCAGCCCTACTTCATGTTGTTCATTATTCTGACAGGATGTCTCATCAAACTCAAACTTGACTGATCTGAAATCTGCTCTTTGTCACTTTATTGAAATACTGCTGAGAAACATGACTACGATGTATACGCAACATTTATAGTGTATATTTTATCTATTGTGTTTATTTGAATAATTACATTTTATATTTTTATAAACCATGAGCCCCGTGGTCCTCGTTCTTCTCACCTCAGTCTTCTCACTGACTTTAGCCTCTCTACTTTGGACTTCAAAGGACATTATGACCAAAAACTCCTTTATCAAGTCCTTCAGAGGTTTTTAACATGACGGTCAGCAGAGGGCGCTCTGCACTTTAAAGTTATTCATTAGGTGGATTTATAGATAGATTAAAGTCTCAAAAAACTGTCAGGCTTCCTACCAAAATCAAAGAATTTAAATAAAAAATAAGTCATTATATCACATCCAGGAAACATGAGTGCATTACATCATATCATAAACTCAGTAACATTTCATTGTGTTCATGTGTGTGTTGTTGTTGTATGATTACACTGTGTAGGTCTGTACATCCTGTATGTGAGCTTCATACTCTCTAAACTGGATTTAATATAAAATGAGCTCAGAACTTTTATTTGGTGTCGAGTTTATATAATAATATGAAACATTTCCACATTAAAATGTCTGAACTGACCTTTTACATATACTTTGTTAAGTTTTGTTCTAATATTATCTTAAACTAGTGCATTGCCCGTAGGAAGCATGTATTCCTATAGAAAAGTGGGAGGTTCAGTAGCTTTTTCATGGATGGCAAAATGAGGTTGTGTTTGAAGGTGGGACGTCAGGGATATAACTGACTGTTTTTGACTACTTTTGATTATACCATTATTTTATTTCACCTTAAGAACTATTTACCTTGTCTTGTTTGGTGTAATTATTTTCAGCACAATCTCACATATGTGACAGTACAGTTATTTTTTTTATTTTGACATATCATATTAACACTACAGACCTAAAATCACAAAATAACATAAAATCAGAGTAGGAAAAAGTCATTTTTTACTGTGAAAATCACAAACAGTTTGATGAACCAATTGCATTAGTTATAATGCAAATATAAATTGTTTGCTAAATGTTTTCATAAGTTTTTGGAATTTACAAAGTTATATGTAACTATTTACATTTAAATGCAGGCAATGCCTCAGGCTCGCTCACCTTAGAGCAATGAAGAGCTGTACTGCCTGCTCCACATTCAGCCGTCTCCTCCTTGTTCTGACTCACAACACAAAAAACGACTCCACTACACACTAAACACACCACACCAAACACTATATAACATACTAGCTATACACTCCAAACACGCTATATGTCACAAATCTCTCAACTCTCAAAACTCGCTATCTCTGTCGCTGTCTGCATCACCGCCTCCGTCCCTCACATAACTTCCTGTTCCTCAACAACCAAACTTGCTGCTTGGACACTTTCGTGACAAAAGCCCGTTTTTACCGTTTCTTCCTGCACCAGACACAAAGCAAACGTGATGGCAATGTTCGCGAAAAAGCGTGGCGGACATTATTTACCCCAAGTCCGGTTTTGGACGTGCCGGTTGGTCCGGTCCGTCGCCTCGGGAGGTGGGCCGTGTAGCTAGCGGCTAGCTACACACGAACATCCACAGATTCCGATTCCACTTTGTTGTTCGCGCGTCTCCGGATCTCCTCAGACCCGAACAGACTCGGTCCGGACTCGTTTAGTCTCATTAATACACAACAGTCAGTTTAGATGCACTGACCAGAACGGGACCGAACCACCGGCAAAATCCCAGTCCAGTTTGCGCAGCTGCAGGTATAAATCTGCTTGTTTCTTAAGGTGGGGAGTCGCGGTGGGCTCTGCAGTGATTGGCTCTGGTGCGCACGTGACTGTGGTGGCACGGTGGACAATGCTCGCGAATTTGAAAGCATTTATGAAATAATTTATTAACGGTGTCATTGCATTCCAAACAAATGCGAAGTCACACACCCTTGAAACACGCAGCAGCCATGTTGTCTCAGGTCAGTCTGATCCTGATCCGCAGAGATATTTGATAAACACACACACACACAGACAGAGATTCCTTGCTTTTATAGAGAGATGTTTCAAAGAATGTTCAAACCTCCTAAAATGGTTTTGTTTAGTCTCCTGACTTTTATTTTGAAACTACCTCTAGTGCCAGTTTAGTAAAAACATAAAGAAATGTAAATGAGATATAAAACAGTTCCACAGTATGAAGCATCATGTTGAGACATGAAGATAACTGACATGCAGGACAACATTTGTCTGAACGGGCTCGACTCTAATTCACATGATGAAGAGTGAGTAGTGACACAAAGAGGAAGAGACTTTTCAAACTAAAGTAACTCCAGTTATATTCCTTTTGTTCCCTCTAAATCTATGAGGAACACTGCTGACAGTTTATTGATGGAACAAGTTTATTGATGCAGAAAATGGTCAACCACCTTTTAAAATGCATTTATATATATAAAAACATAAAATATAGAGAATATTAAGCATTTTTAAAATGACACAAGAAGCTTGTATGTTAACAGGATGTTTTTTACATAAAATACATTAAATGTTATAAATCTTTAAATCTTTTTAATCAGAAGTTACAAAAGAAGCTGACTTTAAAGTAGCACTATCACCTCGTACCAAGTGTCCACACATAATATTTGTTCTCTGCGACAACAAACAACAACAAAGGTGTTGAACATTCCGGACGTAAACAACAAAACATTTCAATGATTATATGTGATGATCTAAACTCTTTATACCAAATACAGCAGAAGATTAAAACCATATGATACACTTATTTTAAATGAGCTGCTGTTAGATTAACTTTACAAAATGCTGTGTGTTATTTGTTCAGCACAGCTGCACACAGTGATCACAGAGAAGCTGTCAAAGTACAGACGGAGTTTTTCATGTTGTCGTCCGTTCTGTTGGTTTAGATTTCTTTATTGAGCTGAAAGAAACAGAAAGTCAACAAAAAGATTCAGGTCGACGTCACGATCAACATTTTTTATCTAGGGCTGTCAAACGATTAATTTTTTTAATTGCGATTAATTGCATTTTGTCCATGGTTAACTCGCGATTAATCGCAAATTAATCTAAATTTTTTTGGTACATTTCTTTCTGATCTGAATGTATTTTAATGTATGTTTTTTTCATGTTCTTTATACTTTTAAAAAAATAAGAAAGGGCAAACATGCTTGCTTTATGAAAATGTTTATTCAACACTTCAAATCATGCGGGAAAACAAAAAGCTCAAAAAATATCCCCTTACCCTAAATGGGATCAAAACATGGTGATGTCTGCTTTTGGTGAGGGGGGGGCGGTGTGCTCCCTGCATCTGCCGTGTGTTTGGCTTGCAAATGATATCTGAGACTCGACATACTTCAATGGTAACTCATTTCATGTCGACAGTCCGTGCAGATAACTTTTGTCCTATCGACCAAGCCATCTGGCAGTGGTTTGAAAGTGAATTTGCCGTTCATAATTCCTTTCTCCATTTACTTTCGCTTTCGCTTTTCAGTCCACCGTGTTTTTCCCGAACGCCAAGCCTGCTTCTTCTTCTTCTGATTCCCTTTCTTATTCTTCTGCCACCCTCTGGATCAAGACTACAGGTGCCATTGACGGCCATAAATCAAACAATGCGCATTTATTTATTTTTTATACCAAGCGTTAATCGTGCGTTAAAAAAATTAACGGCGTTAAGAGGATGTTGCGTTAACAAGTTAATAACGCATTGACTTTGACAGCCCTAGTTTTATCACATTTCACTCTATCTCTCCCCCCACACTCTTCCAATAAAGAACTCGCTGTCTGTTTTTACAATCAATGAAAGAATATGTGAGATTACTAGATTAACCTGAAAGGACTGATCAGTAAATCATTGACAGTTAAGTCTTATTCTAGTATCTCTAACCGCTCCATGGTGAATAAAAGGTATAAACTGTACCATGTTCAGCTTCTTGACGGCCTCTGATTGTTTCATAGAGACAAACATCACCTACAGAGAAATGAAAATCAAGACAAGGTGAGTTTAATCACTTTAACTGTAACAAGTAATGAATCATGTGAGACCTCAAATTCCACATAACAAATAACAATTCTATTCTGAAAATGATAAAATCACCTTAACAGCTTGAGTTAAAAGTTGATTCTTTGCAGAATTCTGGTATATCTTAACCCACCTCTAGTCATTTGTCTTGTTCACCAACTAAGAAGTGTTTTAGGAATGGCTGATCCTCCTCGAGACGACTACAAGACAGCTTTCCTTTATCACACTTCACCTGATTGGATTATTGTGTGTGTTCAAATTCTGTATCTGTGATGAAGTTGCTTTTCTATGTTTCAGGGAGCTAAGCTTGATTTATTGATCTTGAGATATGAAGAAAACTCAGAGACACTGATGACTTACGTTGCAGCAGTTTATACAAACATGATTGTCACATGTAATTTTATTTTGTGTATTTTTAACTCCCAGTGTTTTTAACTTGTATATTCTTATTTTTAGTGTGTGATTTTATTTTGTTCTTATTGCATGAAGTGTATACTGGGATTGTGTTGTGCTTTTATTTTGAAAATCATATCCTGATTGACACCCCTCAATTTAATCACTACACCTGAGAGAGATTGGCGGTCTTTAAAAAGGACCTAAAGAAGGAGAAGAAAGAGAGAAGAAATGAACGCAGAGGTGGCGTGACAACAGGGCATGAGGGCGAATGGCAGCACCGGGGACGGCGGCGCCATAACGCCAACGGCACCAGAATGCCAAGAGGCGGGGGCCTGGAATAGTGAGCGCCAGAGATGCCGAGGACGGCAGACGCCGTGGCACCGAGGACGCTGGGAATGCCGAGGACAGCGGACGCCATGGCACCGAGACGCCGGGAATGCCGAGGACGGCGGATGCCATGGCACCGAGGACACCGGGAATGCCGAGGACGGCGGACGCCGTGGCACCGAGGACTTCGGGACGGTGGGCGCTGGCCTGGAGATTATGGACCGAACCAAGGAAGTGTTGGTGCCCCTTCCCCAGCGACAGAGCCAACCCCACTGGTGGCTGTACGTGTGCTGCCGCCTTCCGCCTGCAGATAAGACTTTGAACTGGACTTTTATCGCCCCTTAGGTTTTAGCTCCTTCATTTTAACTTTCCAGCGCCCCTTTTACTAGCTCCCACGTCTTAACGTTTTTATGGACTTTCACCTGTGATTTTAACCTGATTTTATTCAGTGAATAAATATCAGTGTGCATCCTGTTTGACATTGTGGTTTCTTGGTTTTAACGACTGCTCTTCCACCTGATTTTAAACATAATCAATTTTAACTTTTCAAACACACATCATAAAACTCCTGTGTTACATGATCATGGAGGAACAAAATAACAGCACAACTGTCAAACAAGCTATCCTCGTTTTGTACCGGCTGTTGCCAATGAGGAGGCCGGTGACGGTTGTGGTCCAGAAAACTGTAGATCACATCCACACTTAAGAAGTGAGCTGAACAAGTGTTCAGCTCAAGAAAAGAGCACAAAATAGACCTGATGTGGTCAAATGAGTTGTGACTGCCAGACGGTGGAGGCTTTGTGCTCACAGGCAGTAGAGAAAGGTCAGAACTGGACTCATACTCTAAAAGAGACAGTGACCTTGGTGGGAGACCTCTGGACTCCTGGGCAAGGTGACTGGTCCATCGGGGACTAGCAGACTGACATCAAGAACAAGGGTTCTAACACACCCCCTTACCACTGCTGAGGTGTGTGTGTGGCAGATGCTGACTTCAAGAAAGAAAGCGGTCAAGAGGGTTGGAAGACTGTGTGGAAATAGGAGGGGAGGTGTCCCCTTGTCAGAGGACAGCATTTCTAAAGTCTTTGTCTTACCTAGCTCTGGGTTGTGTTGAGTTATCTAATGCTTCAATCACCAAACTCCAGCATCGTCCACTGGCTCACTGGCTGGGCCAATGTGTATCTCCCATTTTACCATATTTTCGGATTTCCTGCATGTTGAGGTTTCTCGGTCTGGAGGTTGTGTAAAAACTACTTGAATGCGGATTCCTCCTCCAGCCCTGGTGTATTGTATCCCTGGAAATATGCAGAAATTATGTGCCTATAGTTTTTTTTCTTTTTTTTTTTTTTTAGACTTAGAGAGACTTAGACTTCTCTTTATCGATCCTTTTGGATCCTTTGACTCCCGCAAGGAAATTGGATTTCCAGCAGCTTACAAGTAGAAAATAGAGAGGTATAAAAATACAGTATAAAATAGACAATAAACTCTTAGACAGTATAAGATAAACAATAAACTCTTAGAATAAACAGTAAACAATAAACTCTTAGCTATATATATAAAATATATAAAGTAGAGATAAGAATAAAAGTAAATAAAATAGAATTCACGGAAAACAAAATCAAATAAGACATGCAACTGTAGAGAACTGTATAGAGGATAAATATAGATAAATAACGATAAAATATGGACTATATGACATTGTGTTTTTATGCAGTGGATAAATGACATTAGCAGAAATTAGCAGTTAAATTACATTAAATTATTGCACTTAAGTGGTGGATCAAGTTATTGCACAAAAAGAGTGTCCAGGTACGTATGAGTAGATTTATTAATTGCACAGTGCTACCAGTCCTTCCCTTCTGTCCTCTTTACCCTATTTCCTCCTCCCCCCGAGTGAGGAGTTGTAGAGTATGATGGCATGAGGGACAAAGGAGTTCTTGAGTCTGTTGGTCCTACACTTGGGAAGGAGCAGCCTTCCATTGAACAGGCTCCTCTGGTTGCTGATGACGGTGTGCAGGGGGTGGCTGGCATTGTCAATAATGTCCAACAGTTTGTCCAGTGTCCTCCTCTCTGCCACCGTCACCAGTGAGTCCAGCTTCATGCCGACCAAAGAGCTGGCCCGCCTGATCAGTTTATCCAGTCTGGAGGTGTCTTGGATATGCTGCCCCCCAAGCACACCACAGTGTAGAAGAGGACGCTGGTCACCACAGTCTGGTAAAACACCCACAGCAGTTTGCTGCAGATGTTGAAAGACCGCAATCTCCTCAGGAAGTACAACCTGCTTTGTGTCTTCCTGTACAGGTGGCTGGTGTGTGTTGTCCAGTCCAGTTTATTATCCAGCCACAGTCCGAGGTATTTGTATGACTGCACAGCCTCCACCTCAGCTCCCTCCACCTCAGCGTTGGGAGATTCATACTTCTCTTGCAAGAAGGCTAAGGCAGAAAGGTTGGCAGAGGCAGAGTCAGTGTACACCGAGTACTCATCAAACAGAGCATGACAAAGGGCAGAATAGTGGTCCTTGGTTCCTGGTGGGAATGTCTCCATGAAGACATGGACGCTCTTCATTGACGACATCCAGACCAGTCTATGTCTCTTGCGAGGGACTCATTCTCATGAATGTGCAGGCCATGTTCCCAGGTTGGACATGTGTCATCTGAGACGCCTGAACTGCTAGACTCCCTTATATCGCTAAAGCGATGAGAATGGTGGTCCCCCCTTCCCGGTGGGGATGAAGTCCATTCAAGAGGTGGATGTGAACTGCAATGTGCATAGAAATCGCACATGAATAGGGTCCAGAACCAGTGATGCTGCTCCAGACACTGTGATAACCTTGGTCCCTTTGGGCAAGGGCAGCAGTGTCACATCAAATGGTGGTGCAGCTGCGCCTGGACTGGAATACCCTCCACTTGGGTGAAGGACCAGTGACCACCAAGCAGGCCCTTGGTGGTGCTGGATGGCCGGTCAACCGGTTGGGGGTGACACGACTGGGAGCAGTTGTGAACCCTGAGTTGACTGAGGTGGCCTGCTTGTGTGTGGTTTGGAGTTCAACTGGCTGTTGAACCACAAACCGACCATCCTGTGTACAGGAAGACTTACTTTTCCCGACCTGGACATCGCGTTGCAGGCGAGAGTTATCACACTACACAGCCTGGTAGCTGTTCTGCAGCTGGGCAAGCCGATCTTGGCTCGCTGCCGCTTGCAGCTTGGCTTTGCGCTGGGTGAGAAGCGATATTTGACCAAGCGCCTTGGGTAGGGTGCGTTGCAGCTTACCGGGTTTTACAGCTTATTAGCTCCTGTATTTTCTCATCACAGGTGCTAATGTCATAGCTATTAAGGTGGCCTCTCTCCTTTATGGAGAGGCGAAGGAGACAGTGATCGCATCCTGCAGGGCTGTGTCGTCTCATAAGGAGCTCTGGCTCCTGTCACACTGGGGTCTCCGTCTACTCATTTTCCTGAGGTAGCGGCGACAGCCAATGGATTCAATAACTTCAGTGAGAGGCTGTTATGTTGCGGATGCACAGGTGAGCGGTTGTACCTTTGACTTACTATCCTACATGTTAGGAGGTGTTATGCTAATAACTCTCATGCAACCTATCCTGTTAGAATGTTAATGAGGTGGTTTCGACACCTCTGGAGATATAATAGCTAAGTTGTGTTAGTGACCACAGAATCTAAATAGCATGCAAGCTATTTAGGGTTGAAAGAAAACTAACCAATAGTACACTACAACAATCTATAAACCACAATTAAAGATTTGGCAAGTTGTGAGTGCTTAATCTGCAATAGATCGGTTTAAGATGTCCTCACATGGGGCACCATTATAGGTAATTGACGGTAGGGCAGGTGTGGCGGTTGCAGCGTCATGCGTTGGTGTTAAAACAGCATTTTCGACATGGGCATTTGGAAAAATCCTCCTTCTGCAGGCGGTGAAAGCGGCTGGTTTCACAGCTACTTATTCTAGATCCGGAGAGTGTTGGGTAACACGGGGCAGTTTGACTTGTCCAGTGAGAAGAAACACTGCAGCCTTTGGTGGTTAAAATCCAGACATTTGGTTGCTCCCTGTGTAATGGTTGCGCTGACGAAAGCCGAAGCTTCCAGCAACAAGTAACTCTGGAACTGGCATTAAAAATGGGCAATCAGCTTATTTTCTCTGTTTATCCAGTCACTGCAGAACTAACGATGCATTCAGGTGCACTCTCAGATGGTTTCACAGTTTATATTGTTACATGCACTGCCCCTTTAGAAACCTTGAGTCTGGAAATGGTTTGATGCTCAGACTCAGATTTTCGGAGCACTTTCTGATTATTTCCAGGTTCACGTGACAATATCAGAGATTTTCAATTGTCTCAGACTTTTGGACCCGACTGTAAAAGTTTATGAGGTAAGATTTATGATATTAGTTTAACTGCTTACCGTGGAGAAGAGCAGAGTAATTATCATTCTTGTGGTCCACACGATCTGTGTTGGCGCTCTCAGACTGGACTGGTCTACAACACATATCAGATACAGAACATTTAAATAGGAACATAAAAATGTGTTGATTAGGGCTGTCAAAGTTAACGCGTTAATAACGCGTTAACGCAACATCCTCTTAACGCCGTTAATTTTTTTAACGCGCGATTAACGCTCGGTATAAAAAAACAAAAAACAAAACGCGCATTGAAAGATTTACGGCCGTCAGTGGCACCTGTAGTCTTGATCCAGAGGGTGGCAGAAAGGGAATCAGAAGAAGATGCAGCAGGGTTGGCGGTTCGGGAAAAACACGGTGGACTGAAAAGTGAGGAAATGGAGAAAGGACTTACCGTAAAATACCAAATAATAGCCGGGGGGTTTAGTTGTTTCAATCTCTTAACAGACCAAAAGGCAATTTGGGACAGGCGTTTAATTCCTTCCTCACAATAATCCTGGATGAAAACAGTACAAACTTCTCCAGCTTCTCGGTGAATTCTCTGGCATCCTCCTGTAAGTGAAGTTGTTGCGGCGGAGGAAACGATTCAGCCAACCAGCACTCGCTGCAAACTCCTCATCTCTGCTGTCACTCACGGTGGCGGACATTTGTTTCTCCATCGTCCTGATCATTCTGCGGGACACTCTCTCGTGGCGTGCCCGTTTGCTGATAACTCATCCCCGCATGTTTATCTCAGGCTCCTCGCTAGCCTTCTTCCTCCCTCCAGCAGGCAGCCTGGCCCTGTTGATGTCCTCCTCGGACAGACGCTGAAGCTCCGTTTCTCTCACTCTCTTCTGGTCGACAGAGAAGCATCTAGCGGCTGCTTCTCCCGAGTTTTCCTCTGCATATTTTAACAGAAAGTTTGAATTTCAAGTGGTACTTTTTATTGTTTTGCTGCACCGGAGCCATGGCGATCATCAGTGTGATACTGACTGACAGAAAGCAGCACACTGCGTGAAAAAGGCGAAGAAGAAAAACGTGCAGTGTCAGTGGACACCTCTTCTTCCTTAATTTTTAAAAAAATAAAAAATTAGACCCAACATTTATTTGGAACCGGCGGTTATTTACCAAAATATACATCTGCACCGGCGTTTAAAGGGACCCTGTGGATAATTGAAACCCGTATATTATTTGGTCATTTACGGTGTGAACGGCAAACTACTTTCGAAACACTGCCAGATGGTTCGGTCGATAGGACAAAAGTAATCTGCATGTACTATCGACATGAAATGAGTTACCATCGAAGTACATTGAGTCTCAAATATCACTTGCAAGCCAAACACAGGGCAGATGCAGAGAGCCCCCCCCCCCCCCGCCAAAAATGTTCATAATGCAAGCATATTTGCCCTTTCTTATGTTGTTACAAGTATTAAGAACATTAAAAAATACATCAAGGTACATTTAGAACAGAAAAAAATGTGCCAAAAAAATTGCGATTAATCGCGAGTTAACTATGGACAAAATGCGATTAATCGCGATTAAAAAAATTAATCGTTTGACAGCCCTAGTGTTGATGTTACGTTCAACATGAGATGAGGGAGTGTTGCACCTACCTGACGTAGCATGAGTCTGTGAAAGAGACACTTGTTGTTAGATGTGTAACTTAGTCTAAAATATGTCATTTCAGAAAAATAAATATGCTCAATGATCGCCAATGAGTTTATTACAGCTAAATTAAATTGTCTCATTCTAGTATTTCTAACAGCTCCATGGTGAATACAAGGTATAAACTGTACCATGTTCAGCTTCTTGACAGTCTCCGATTGTGTCATAGAGACAAAAATCATCTACAGAGAAATAAATATCAAGCCAAGGTGAGTTTAAAACAATTATTAAACAAACTAAGATTGTATTAGTTTAATTAAAATATAATATGTAACAAATAAAGATTAGTGCAACTGCTTACCATGGTGAAGAGCAGGGTAATGATCATTTCCGTAGTCCACAAGATGTGCATTGGTGCTCTCAAATTTGACTGGCCTACAACACGTATCAGATACAGAACATTTAAACAGGAACATAAAAATGTGTTGATGTTACCTTCAACATGAGATGAGAGAGTGTTGCACCTACCTGACGAAGCATAAGTCTGTGAAAGAAACACTTGTTGTTAGATCTGTAACTCTGTCTAAAATATGTAAATTCAGACAAATAAATATGCTCAATGATTGTCAATAAGTAACTTACAGTTAAATCAAATTGTCTTATTCCAGTATTTCTTACAGCTCTATGGTGAATAAAAGGTATAAACTGTACCATGTTCAGCTTCTTGACAGTCTCCGATTGTGTCATAGAGACAAACATCAACTATAGAGAAATACATTTTAAGCGGTTCAAGGTGAGTTTACAATACTTATTAAACAAAGGTAGATGTCATTAGATGATCTAAAATATAATATGTAACAAATAAAGATTAGTGTAATTGCTTACCATGGTGAAGAGCAGGGTAATGATCATTCTCGTAGTTGACACGATCTGCGTTGGTGCTCTCAGACTGGACTGGTCTACAACACGTATCAGATACAGAACATTTAAACAGGAACATAAAAATGTGTTGATGTTACGTTCAACATGAGATGAGAGTGAGAGTGTTGCACCTACCTGACGAAGCCTGAATCTGTGAAAGAGACACTTGTTGTTAGATGGTTGTTATACTGCTGTTCTCTCTCATGAGGTCAGAGTATGTGAGTGTATTAGAATAATTAAAGAACATGTAATAATAGAAGAAGAACATCTTACTCTTGGACACTCTGTAGCAAAACAAAACGAGCAGAGGAATAACAAGAACGATTCCACAAACCAGCCCAACAATCAACAGTACAGGAAATGAAGAGCTGTCAGGCCTGGACGCTGTTGGAATGAATAGGAAAATAATAATTATCCAAATTTCTCCTCAACACACAACGGGATGATTGAAATAATAAGTCAAAGAAAAACTAAATGTAATGAAATCATACCCTGTACAATGATGTTGACTGCATTGCTGGAGTCTCCTGATCTAGACTCACACCAGTACACTGCATCACTGGTCCTGTTAGTGTCAATGTTGCATGTTGATCCAGTCATTGTCCCCCACCATTTGCAGTCTGATGGGTAGCTTCCCTCAGTTGAAAACCTCCACACTCTCCACTCAGAGTTTCCCTCACAGCTCAGTGAGACAGACTCAGAGGTGAAGTGTTGAGCTCTGTCAGGACTCACTGTGAGAGATGCTGATGAGTGAATATCTGAAATACAACATGTGATAAGAGACTAAACAGAGCACAGAGATCTTCAGATAGAAAATGCCTCCATTCAAATAGTCCTTAGCTTTGTTTTTATTGTAACAAAGTTCAGTATTTTGGTAAAATACATTCTGATTTCTACTTTGACCTCTTGTTAGAATTTTGAGTACATTTTAAAATGATTCAAGTGACTTCAGCTGCTGTAAGCAGAAGAAGAGCTTAAGTATCCAGACTAAAAGTAGTTTTTGTAAATGAGAGCAGAGTTTTAGCCAAGATATCATATGTCTTTTTGTGTGTTGTGTTAAAGAGTGAGGACAGAAGGAAACAAGTAAATTCCACCCAGTAAGGTGGAAAGCATTAAGTTTAGCTTGACGTTAGCGAGAAAGACAAGATCACAAGACCACTGTAAAATAATGTTTTTTTTCAAGATACTGTTTGTTCATCATCATTTAGAAAAATGATAAACAGAGCTGATATAACATCTGTTTATTAAGAGATAAAAAACAAACTGACCTGCAGACCAGACATACTTAGGGGCACTGTTATAAGTCAAATACACTGGATCTCCTCTTCCAGCTCTGCAACTATATCCTGCTGTGTGTGTCTGTCCATGAACAATGTAGGAATCCTGTTCAGTCCCACTGCTGCTGCCAGGTAGCTGCTCAAGGCTATATGAGAACGAGGTGGAGTTGTCTGATGGACGAGGAATAAACCTATACCAGTAGAACCTCCATCCTGCAGATGGATCTTTAACTCTGCAGTTCAGAGTTACTGAGGCTCCAGCACTCAGCCATGATGGAGACACAGTGAGGACAGGCTGGGGATCTGTTGGAAAATGATTTTTTAAGTGAAAACATGTATTGATAGTGGATCAGATTCATTCCGCACAATCAGCACATACTAAAGATTTACTTTAATGAGCTGTATAATCTTCACTTTGAAAGAAATGTGATGTGACCTACGGTATGATACTTTCAGTTTGATGGGATCACTCCAATCTGTTGAAGAATGCTGCGTATGTTTCTTTCTGCCCTTACACCTGTAGTCTCCACTGTGGGATTCAGTCACATTCATACTGTGTTCATTTTGATCTGAAGGTTTTTTTGAGCTGGTTGTTCTCCATTCATACTCCCACTCAGTGTCTCCTCCATCTTTGATCTCACATCTGAGAGTGATCCTCTCTCCTCTGTATACTTCAGTCCAGTTTGGCTGCAGAGTCACAACAGCCTTGTTTGGAACTGTTCATGTTCAAGAATTCACAGAAAGGAAACAAAAATGTACAGAAGCCCAGAGGGCCAAGTGAGAATTTTTTTATTCTGGTGCTTCATTTTCTAAGTTATACATTCATTTTCTTTTTTCATGTGTGAATAACTGTGCAGAAATGTTCATAATGGAAATTCAGTGTTTCTTTCTGTAATACTCATTTTGTCCACCAGAGGCAGAAGTGCACCACTACGCATGTACTGAATCACACGGCGCAAAACATGATTACATCAACATGGCTTATAAATAAGTTATACTGCTGCTGCTGAACTCAGTGACAGTAACAAGTACTTTACAGAGCTGCTGGATACAGTTAAGAGTGATTTTATTACTCATACATAGAATATATAGAGAAATAAAGTTTAAAAACGTACAGAAATTATGCCAAAGAGCAGTGAAACTCTTCTGCAGGTTTGTAGTTTATGATTACTTTGATTACATCAGACACTTCGGTTTGGTTATTAATTTGTCATCATCTGTTTGTGAAGCATTTGACAAATTGTGACTGTTGCAGCTCCCAGAGGTCATAACGAGAAACACAGTGTGGCAGCAAACACACCACGTCAATGCCCACAATGACTGAGTGAGTGACATACTGTAAAAAGTGACTGTATCACACAACTATACACAGTGTTGGGCCATAATAATAATAATAATAATTTAGTGTTTCTTTTATTTCACCATTGCTTCTCCTCTCTGTCCTCTTTTACTGTACCAGCCCTGCTCTCACTGTTTCTTTGATCCTGACTGCAGTGAAGGCTTGTTGAGGCAAAAACTCATCTGGACTCTAGTTTTTGGAAGCCAAGTGTCTGTTGGACATTACAAAACCAGACATTCTGCACTTCCCTATAAATAGTGAGCTTTATTGTTTTGTTATTTTCTTTGTTTAAACTATGAACAAGTGGACTATTTTGTAGTAAAACTCAACTGAATGGCATTCTTTTTATTTTATTATGTAATATTCTGTAATAATTTAGGATTAGATTTAATATTTTAATTTTTCACAGTTTGAAAAGCTGCTTCTACACAGCTTTAGTGAACCAAACTAAAGTAGCTTTACAGTCGCTAAACTTATTCCAGTGGGAAGTCAGTGGCATAATGCAGAGCTACACTTTCCAAGTAGCTTCCCTGAACAACTGAACACTAATCCAGTCATTTCATAATGTGAACTGAGTAAAATGACACATGTAAAAACACAGCTGCTAAAACAAGTGATCAAGAGTGAAACAGCAGGTGACATATAGGAAAACATAATCAGTAAATATAGAAAAGATATCTAGTCACCTTCAGCATGTCCGCATAGGAGTGTATTCAACACTAAAAAAAAGATAAAAACTTCATTAGACCAGAATCTCTCACAGGGGAAAAATGTGAATCCAAATGAAGACAAGCAGGAGCCAAGATTGGGAGAACAAAAAGTGAGCTTTAATTCCAATATACAAAAATCATGAAGCCGACGACGGGGGCGATGGCTGAGACACTCAGGAGGCTGATGTAGGCTGGGACCCAGTGGAGGAGGACCACTAAGAGGTGTCGGTGGCAGGAACCAAACTCGGCCAGGCCTCTGACCAAGGGGCGGGGACAGGCCTCGGCTGGGCCTCCGACCGAGGGGTAAGGGACAGGAACCGGTGTCGGTCAAGCCTCCGACTGAGGAACAGGAATAGGCGCCGTCTGGACCGCCGACTGGAAACCACTGGCAGATGTCAACCGGGCCGCCAACAATGGAACTGGGGCTCCAGAACCAGACTTCAGGGAGCCAGGACATGGCCCAGAATGTCGCTTTCTTGGTGGGGCACTTTATAGGCAAGGCGGGTTCCCCAAAAAGGGTCTGCAGAGGGCTTGTCTGGGGCTGAGGCTGAGGCCTGGGCTGGTAGCAGGACTAGGGTTGAGGTGTGGGTTTGGGCTTCATAGCTGAGAAAACGAAGCCAGGACGCTGCCAGGAATGTCACTTAAGGGGGGTCCTAAAGGAATTAAGCTTAGGGCACCAAAATGGCTAGCAGATGTACCAGAGGAGCTACAGAGGTGGGAAACGCATTTAAAAACATCTTCAATATATAAAAGCCTGGTAAATAAGCAATACATGTAATTCTACAGCTATACATAGTACCTAAGATCTAGGGATGTACCGATCAGGTATTTTTTACCCCGATCCCGATCCGGGAGTATCGGATATATCGAGTCTCGATCCGATACCTAGCCTTAACTACTATTTTCCTGGATGATACAGCTAAATTAAGAAAAAAACGTAACTGCATCCAAGCTGTTCCTTAATAGTATTTTTATTTTGTCGAAACAGAGTACTGTTAGATCCCGAGCTTTACCCCTGTCCAGGAGGTACTCGACCAGCTCTCCGTTATAAAGGGTTAGATCCCTATAACCTATAAAAGTTTGCTAAAAAGTGGGAATTTTAAATAGGGATTTTAAGCTGGTAATGAGGAGACTCGCCTAGCTTCTAACTGCCTGAATCCGAATGCCTTCCCTGCTTCCTCTGGTTTGGCACCTGACATGAATAGCCCTTGAGTCAGATACGGCCACCAGCCACGCCCGTTAATGGCAGCTCTCCTCTAAATGATCTGGGCTCTTGGTAGGGTGCTAGGTTTGATTTTAAGGGCTTTTGGTAAACCCTAAGGGACTGTTTCAATTTTTTAGGCTAGAGTAACCTTTAAGAACCTTCAAGATATTATGCACACTTAACAACTGACTTTTACTTCCAATCAAAGAGACATAAAATCAATGTCCACAACTTTAACGTTAACTATATTATGTAGGTTTTATTGCATAGATTTTAGCAAGGGCAAAGCATACAGCTCAATACTTATTTCAATTACTATCACTCATTATCAAAAATACTTCTTGATAAATCACAATACTTTAAATAACCAATTAATCTAAAAGAGCTGAGGCCTGGTTAGAAATACTTAAATTTAGGTAAGATGGAGAGGGTCAGGTCTATCCAATGGCTTGCCTTTCCCTTCCTGCTGAAAGTCCAAGTCCATGAGGCAAATCACCACCCTGGCCAAGGTCTCGTAACTTCTGTTACGGTCTGTGCCCGTGCCCAACGCGTGATCAGATTTTGACACATCCTTTTGGCCTCACATTGACCTGACCAGTTCTTGAACACTTTCTCATGACCTCAGCTCAACACTGTTTCTTTACTGATTTTCATTACATCTCTAAACTTCAGTACATCATGGTTACCCCTTACACCTCCTTTAACTTTGCAAAGTTAATACTAAGTCAAAAATGATCATCAGAGACAGAATGACAGACAGAGCCTTGAGTGTAACACTTCCTCTTTTTCACAGACACCCCGTGTTGCCCTTTCCTCTTCACTTCCTATTTCAACATTTCATTCATAATGATAACAAAAATGATTATAATATATTTTCTCTTAAATGACAGTACATACTTTCATATGGCTCTTTCTTATTCTGCATATGCTATAGCAACATTGGCCGACCACCTTCCTTGTGTTAGCAGGTGAGTCTGTGAAGCCGCACTGTGACAGCAGGGAGATGAGCTGGTTATCCAGAGTGATTAATTAAATGACCTTCTCTGTTTTTGTTGCTGTCTCAAGGATATTTCTCTTGACTTTTGAGAGTATCCGTGAGTTTGCTGCTTTAGTGTCTTTGCCTGTATTGCTTGACTGAACTCATTGTGTTCTTTGAGTGTTTGTTTTTTATTTGCCGCATCAAATGAGTAGTATTAAATGCAGCTCCGCAAAATGGTCGTATTGCAGATGTTACATGTCGCCGTTGGACTGCTTTCGCTTTCTAGTTATTTCCACACTGCAGACAATTTATCCACAAGTTTGCCAGAGTAACGCTACGCACGTGTCTGTGTTCTGCCACAAATTGTGCAAAACTGACGCAAAAATAAATCAATGAAAAATTCAGACTTGGGTCCAAGTTCAAAAGTGCTGATTCCGATCCTACTGATCAGATCGAGACATCCCTACTAAGATCAACTTTACATGCATTGTCCAGGTACATGTCCAAAAACTAGTGCGTAAGTAACTTAACATAATCCTCCAATCTGAACCAAGACAAACAGCCACAAAGTTCATGACTACACAACTACTACACTGATATAAATACTGACAATCACATAGAAAGTCACAGATGTACTCACAGAATAACCCGAGCACACCGAGCAGAGCGTGACCCATCTTCACATCCAGCACCGACACTGTCACTCTGCTTCTGATCAAACTTCCTACTTTGTATTGATTAATATGCAGCAGAGAAAAAAGAGAAGTTACATTTCTTAGAAATGTAAGAGCAGAGATTTTCATCATCTTCTTCTTCAGAATGTCTGTCTGACACTGTTCTTGCTTCACTTTAACATGAAGCTCAAACCACTGCAGACGTGTTGAACGCAGGAGATTTTGACATATTTACATTTCTGGTCCACTGTGAATAAATTATAAGCTCATCTCCCTGACAAAGGTTTGTTCCTCATCTTCATCTCACATACAATCATAAAATCATTGGATCAATTATATTACATCACAATAACATTTCAAGAGCTAATCTGTAGTATAAGGCTGCATCATAACAAAATGTGATAAAGGTGGAGGTACCAGAATACTTTCTGACTGCACTGTGTCGACACAAAACACGCACCCTCATTGAAATACAGGCAGTGTGGTTTCAAGAACTGTTGGCATAACATAAAGTCAAATAAATTCCATTTTCCCTCATCAATGTACACTCAGTAACTCATGATGTCACACCAAAAAGGCAGTCGGGCTCCTTCTGGTCGACATAATGGGACGTTATTACAGAAAGAACATGTACAGTAGTGACTGATGAGAGACAAAGAAACAGAGAGGAGCTGTGAGAGACGGCTTTCTGCTCTCTTTATGCTCACTTCTGTTCGTAAGAACTGAGCTTCTCTGAGCTCAGTAACTTCCTGTGGTTGAAATTGGGACACAACCACCATAAAGTTACGACATGTAAAGGTTTCTTGCTGGTCCCTTAAATGTGAAATATAAAAGAGGCATTAACAGTAATTATTGCACATACATGAAACATGATTATTAATCATATCAGACCATATACTAACATTATATTACAGGTATGTTTGCGCATCCACACTGCCTGTGTTTTGGTGTGGGACTGTGTTATGTGTACGCTATGTCACCAATACAATCTTTTTTTAAATACTACATCAGCAAATTCTCACCAGAGTAAAACAGCTGTTTTCTTGTTTGGCTTCAGAAAATAAGGAATTTCTTAAGTTTTCAAAGTGGATCATCAAGAGGGAAAATAAAATATGAACAAAATACTAAAATAACCTGCCTGTGTCTTACAGTGAGAAGAACACGTGATCAGCATGACTGAAATGTGTTTCCAGTTCAGTTTCACACATAGATGTGATGCTGTGATGGACAGATTTTGACAGGTTCCCCATTCACACCTCATAAGTGTTTTTTCCTCTTGTGGCAGAAGTTGAGCCGAGTAAAGCAGGGTGACATTTTCAGCTGCAAAAGAGTCAAAGAACATGAAAAGTGTAAAATCTGATGACTATTACTTAGAGAGTACAACAACTTTATGAGAATGAGGCTCTCAGGTAACTCTACAGCTGTCCTCGTCTCAGAGGTAAAAAGGAGCACATGCATTGTGTCGGCATCAGTTAGTGTGGTTTGGCGCCCCCTGTGGTGATCTGTGGAAGAAGCTTTTATTTCACCTGCACAGTGACTGGGGTCTATCAAGTACACTGACTGACTGACTCATCCACCTGATAGTGTTCATTTATAATAAAGTTTAAGACGTTTCATTGACCTGTCTCTGTATTAACTTAAATCACATGTCCTTATCATTGCTACCTGTTAACCTCACACTGGTACACTGTGTTTCCGTCCTTTAAGAAGAAGAAGACTCCCTGTACAGCTCAGTGCTCAGTGTTTCCCTTTGTCTGACTGCAGAATCTGGACCTTGTAAGTAGCAATCGCTTGTACATTTTATTCAGTTCAACCAGACCTCTGATTTTGTCTGGAACACAGCATAAGGCCCGCTCCAGGAAAAAGTAAACAAGCATGTGGAATACCTACAATCTTTGTATCAAGATAGATCTTCCAAATGATGTTTTTTTCACAGATAAGCCAGATGATGTGTTTCCTTGCTATTTCCATCAAATGATTGGGTTTCCTGTAATGTTACTGTGCAATACTCACGTGAAGTTGCAGGACTGTTTTCCCTTCGGCGAATGAAAATCCTGAATCCGTGATCAGTGTTGCTTGCTTCATGGTTGAGATCTACCCGGTGCTTGTTAGAATTCTGGTGCCGACATTTTCAAGTAAGCTCAAGGTTTCTCGTTGCACCTTCTCCAAACCTGGCGCTAACGTTACCTCCATTGTGGTGTGTGCTGAGAGACGGCGCAGCACGGCACGGAATAGTGGAGTTTAGCGCGGCGCATCACCTGCATCAACCGGTAACAGTATATCTGGATGATTTGTATGTAGGAGACCGCTTGCAAAGTTTCTTTGACAGAGACAATGATAGTTGCCAAGCAACCAAGATAACAGCTGCAAGACATAGCGTAACATGCTTTAAAGTCTCTATAGGTGGCCAACTGTGGTTAATCTAGGGACAAGGGCAGGGTAGGGTAAGGAGTTTAAAGAAGTGGGAGGGAGGGAATGGAGGGGACTGAGATGGAGGGGAGACGGTAGAAATGTTGGGAGGGCCGGAGGTGTAAACAATGGGTGGAGGGGAGGATTGTGATGGGGACAGGGGAGGGAGTGGGAAGATGCAGAGGTTGGAGGTACAGACCTTTTGGATTGTTCTAGTATTTGTGTTATGTGATTTTATTGTATATGGTTGGTTGTTAATATACTTTTTGTTAAATTATTGTCAATAATTGTTTTAAAGATTTTCCTAAAGCTTGAGACACCTCGTATGTAAGCTAGACCATGAACACTGGTCTGAAATACTTAAATATTACTCCCTTTGATTTACCACTTTGTCTAATATGAGATAATAATAGTTCTCCACTAGTCTGCACACCTCAACACACCATCACAGGGCTGTACGCTTAGCTTTTTCACTAGGAGCACAGGTGCTCCTAGTGAAAAAGCTAAGAAAAAACAAATTTCATAGTGCTCCTAAATTTTTTCTGTGCTCCTAAATTAGGAGCACAGAAAAAATTTAGGAGCACTATGAAATTTCTTAAATAACACAATTTTATTATTAACACTCAAATCACGTACACAGTAACACACATGTGCACTCAAACATATAAACACAGTGCCATCATAAGGCCTACTACAACCCTCAATTAAACACAGAGAACATCCCTGTCCCGCATCTTTTTGTAGTCAGGTCGCCTGGCACTCTTGGCTGAGTTTATCCAGCGTGTGAAAAAAGAAAAAAGTTGTAAGCTATGACCAGTGTTGGGCACGTTACTTTTAAACTGACTGACTAACTGAGTTAGTAACTGAATTACTCCACTATAAAAGTAATTAGTTACCAGGAAAAGTAACTATTGCGTTACTTTTATTTCTTCCTCCTTTTGAGCTCGGCAGTCATTTTAGCGTACTCGGCATCTACTTATGTATTTAGAAAATGTATTTCTGCATGGCGGACCGGCTCCTGTTCTCCCCGATATTTTGCCAATGAGTGCTCTGAAGGAGTCTGAGTCAACTGTTGATAACGGGAGCAAGTTCTCAACAACATACCTGTCTATCATTGCATTCAGTTCAGTCTGTGTCACAAGTTTTTGTGAAGCTGTTAGCGGAGCTCACGTTAGCCACACCTGGCCTGCTGTCATCATCAACAGCGTCAGCAATGCAGTTTTTGGCCAGTGTTAGTTTTGTAGAAGCGTGTGCCGTTGAGAGATGCTTCATTAGATCAGAGTTGCTTACAACAGACGTGGACAAAGGAGATTAAAGTAGTGTCTGTACTTCCACTTTGAAAACGTAAACTTTCCCTCCGGACTCTTCATTGCTGCAGTTCACCTCTGCTAGTTTGTGTGTGAGGCTGCTGAGTGCGTGTGTGACTTGTGTGTAAACCGAACATTGCCACTGATTGGCTTAAGAACTCTCACTCAACGTTAGAGAGCCAATCATCATCACTTATGCGGTTGTCCCGCCCCTCCCTCCTCCCTCACCTGAGAAAAAAAAATACAGCTCTGCAGCTCCGGTGGCTGAGAGCCGAGTCGGATGAAAACAGCTTCAATGATCAGCTTCAGTTTGTAATGCACCACATTTAATAGTCGGTAACGGTAACGGCGTTGTAACGATGGAAATAGTAAGTAGTAGATGAGTAGATTACCTGTTACTGAGAAAAATCCGTACTTGCACGTGTGCTCCCTTTTTATTTTTTCTACTCGCACAATCTATTTTTAGGCGCATATGCGAGTAAAATGCTCGCACTGTACAGCCCTGCATCAGGCCAAGTGACAACTGTTTCTCTCTGTAACACTCATTGTGACCACAAGACGCTCACCTGCACCACTACTCATATACTGAATAAAATGAAAAGCATCCATGGTTGTCCAGTGGAGTTTTCATTTCTATCTGCACTCCAAACACAACCTGCATCTATTATATGTTAACAAGTTATGTAACATGACTGTCATGTTTCTTTTGGTGAGTAATATGTCAAACATGGCACCAGTCTGCCCTCAGTGTCACAGCTGGAGTTCTGGGTATTATCAGCAAGTCACATCAAGGATTTACATTTTATGATCTCATATGTATTATTATTCATATTCTGATATATGAGCATTTTGTTGTTACACAATAATTAATGGTCATAGTGTTCAGTGTCAGTTGCAGCAGTTAGAGTACAGTGTGTTTGTGTTTTCTCATGTTTTATGATCAAAATGCCAATTCAACATCAACAGTAGTAGTTACCAGCGGGCTCCAGCAGGGGGAGCATACAGCTGTTATAATAAGGGTTAATAGTAACCTGTGCTTTAGGAGAATGTGTATGATAATAAAAATAACATATACATAATTCAGAGTTATGATATAGAATTGGATGCTGTTTATACTGCAATTATAATACAATGCTTATTTAATCAGTCCCTCATTCAACAGCTGAACTGCTTACAGAGCGCGCACACCAATAGCGATAAATTCGCCTGTGGTCACTCACATTGCATCGCTGCAGTTGCCTGTGTGGCAGCGACTGCAGTGACTGAAGCGACCAAAAGCGACCGAAGGGCCGGCTCTTTCAAGCAGCAGGCATACGCCTATATAATAATCCATCCATCTATTACATCAGCTCCCTCTTTCACCATGGATCGCACTTTGGGCAGCCTTCTTTGTGTAGCATCGGCATACTTGTGATGGAAACGCAGGGCCCGTTGCCGTCGGTCCATCTGGGTCGATAAAGTTCTGAGAACCCGGCATCTCCACTGAGAATTTCACAGGCTGATTCAGGAGCTCCATTTTCCTCTCTTTGATTGGATTTTCCGCCCTTTTCTGCCTTCGGAATACAGATCAGCCCCCAATTGGCTGTCGCCGCGGTCGCGCTGCATCTCATTTGCACCAGACCAGGCTGAATAGGATCTTTCCCTCCGTCTCCGCTACCTGTGATGAATGCAAATCAGACGACGGGACTCTGGGTCACCTTTTCTGTTCCTGCCCTAAGCTTAGGATTTTTTGGCATGACACTTTCCACTTGTACAGTGTCATATACAGCAAACAGTTGACCCCTGACAGTCTCCTGATAATATTGGGCTGTTCTAAATGTTCTCTCACTCTTCCCTCATCACTACAACAAGCCCTCATGTTTGATATGTTCGTAGCAAAACAAGTTATTCTTAGAGACTGGAAATCAGCTTCTCCTCCTTGTTTTAAAAAATGGTTGAATGATATGGTTTCCTGTATTTACCTGGAAGAAATCCGATATACTTTGTCGGACACTCACCACAAGTTTCTTGAAATCTGGGGACCCGTTATTGAATACATTCGAAGTGATAAACTTGATCCCCTGGACTAGTTACACCGGACTATATTATTCTGTCTCATTTTGTTCTGTACCGATTGCATTGTGCTTTGTACATCCAAGCCTCTCCTTGAACTCTCTTGATCCTGGCTCTTTGGACTTTGTCTTGGACCTTAAAATCTACCTCTGTACTCTTGATTCAGTACGTGGACTGACTTGTATGACTGTATTTTTTTTTTTTTATGTTTATATTACTGTGGGCTGGCAGCTTGTCTTGTTTTGTTTTGTTTTGTCTCGTCTTGTTGTGCTCTGTGTATTTTGTTGTTCGCTTCTGTATGTTTTCTGTGTGGTTTAAACTTTAAAAACTTGACTTGTGTGTCCAACAGTTTCATCCTAGAGGTGTGAGGTCAGGCCTGGTGGCAGGATGACGTGACTGAGGGGCTGTTAAATATTCAGAGGGGCAATTTAGCTTTTTTTATTTACTGCTGCATCACAAACTCAGAAATCGAACACAGGAAACAATACTTGGTTTCAAGACTTGTTTCTCTTCGGCAGCCTAAAGTCTACATGAATGAACGTCACATAAATACCATCTAACGACATCAGCTTACAAATACAATACAACCATATTAACAGATGTATGTAATCTCCACATGACCTCTGAACAGTGGACTTGACCTTTCACATGTGTAGCACACAAGAACGGTGACGTCACATGACGTTTCAAACGGCAGTAAGTTAGTCAATCATAGCTAGCTAGCTAACGTTAGCTACACACTGATGGTGCTAACATGTTAGTGCTGGTTAATACACACAACAGCACATAAGGAGCTAATGTTAGCTACGTTGACTACATAACACAGAGTGATAAAACATTTCCTTAAATTAATAAAGCAGCTCATTACCTGTCCAACAGAGGAACAGCTATCACGGCGTTCGTCTTCAGGACTTCGATTCCATCAGTCGCCATCTTTGAACTCCAACATTGACTCTGGTTTCAGCTCTTGAGCCTCCAATGTCTTTTTGTCTGTATCTGCTCCAGCTCGTCTTTCTTTTCTTGCTCTGTTTGTCAGTAAGCTGCTGTAGCTACAGCTGCTAATGAAAAGTGTGTCTGTATTTTCTCTCTCATTCTGGTCCGTTAACGGCTGCAGCAGTGCGGTGAAGACACTCCGGTCACGCGCAGTGAGCGATGGGCGGAGTCAGCGCAGGGTGGGCGGGTCAGGACAGGATGATTGACAGGTAGTCTGTCCATACAATATCCTCGGGCCCTAAATTTGATTGGATGAAGTTCTAACAGACCTGTTGCTGTCAGAGAACATGGATTGTTTTTCTCCATATTATCTTATATTCTAACGGCTGTCTGGATGTTGAGAGATGTTATACAGATGACACCAAAAAACGCTTCTGAACAGAATTACCAACTCCAGCTTTCAGTAGATTTAGTTTCCCTCCAGTTAAAGTGTCAAACAGCTGAGTATCTTTCACAGGAGGCAGGTTTGTGTAGCTGGTATGAGGCCGTCCGGTGGAGCTGACTGGGAGCAAACAGGATAAACAGGTCATGATGTAATCAATAACACTGTAATGGAAGATAAAGGATCTCTGCTTGTCTCTGTTGTTGTTCCTGAAGACATCTAACATGAGAGTAAAATGAAGCCTCCTCAGCTGCAGTCATGTATTAATGTCAGCAGGTGGCTCCAATGGTTACCAACCTGTGACAACATGTGGCTCAGGTGCTGCTGCTGTTGCTGCTGCTGTAGAGAAGATCAGATACATCATCAGCTGTGAGCTTCAATTTGATTTACTCTCAGTCTGTGCAGGAAGAGGAGGATCAGTGAAACATAAAGAGTGTGTTGCTCTTGGTTTCTTCACCTTACTGACAGCTGACAATATCTTGGACTTTATTAAAGAGTCTTATAAAACATAACCTGTATTGTTTGTAGGCCTGTAGTTGATTTTCCAACACATTGCTTTGTGTTTCCAGTTTGACACAAAGTCTCTCTGAGTCTTCTTGAGAAAACATGAACTGAAGACACACTAAAACACACGGACTAAAGTTATTTATGATCCAGATGAGTCCAGACAACACAACAAAGCCAACGCAGCATAGTCTTTTGAAATGTGATTTATTTGACTCAGTCAGTGAATTTACGTCACAAAAAGACGTAAAATTTGAGAACGAAAAAAGTGTAAAAAAACAGTGTAACAACCTACTTTCATTCAATGCATTCCTTTCACATGTTTATTCATTGCTCATACAAAAACATAAATCACAAAAGAACACAAATCTTTGAATTTTTTTTAAAGTGCAAGTACATTTTTTTTTTAAATAAATGGATTAATACAAGGAAATATAAATATAACTCCAGTAGGAACAGCTGCCCTGCTCAAAGGTACTTTTCAACAGTTGTTAAAGGAGTGGAGAGTTCACACCCTGTTAATGTCGTCTCACATTTAGTCATTGTAATACCATAAAAAGGAGGACAGACCACAGATCAGTAGTCATCTTAACATTCTACCCCTCCGAAAAAACCACTTCTGTCTTCTTAACTACATCGTTTAATAGTATTAACTGTGATAATCAAAACAGGTGTGGAATTAATTACCAGTCACTTTTCCTCTTTAATTCATGTAACATTGGACCTTGAAATACAAAAAAAAAGAAGAAATTCCTCATATTCTAGTCTATTCAGTTAGAAGCAAGTCTGAACCTCAAGTTTCCAGCCTTGTTAACGATTAGTGAATCAGTAAATCAGATTTTAATAAATATCCTAGTACGACAAGGAATGTGTAAATCTGTTGCAAGGTAATGTCTACAGTTTGTCCCATAAAGAGCAATCAACACTGTCAACGGAAATTACTGTTGCATCATAAGTTAGGGTAATAAGTTAAGTAAAAAAATTCCGCTTTAGAGGCACAAAATATAACTTTATGCATCTTCAATAAATATATAAAAAAAGGTATTACTTTGTTTTTTATCTGAATACTTAAAGAGATACACTGCTCATGTCTCACTTTAAGTACTACGCAAGTAGTAATTTGATTATGCTAAAATAACGGATGTCTATGCAAATGTAGTTGAATGATATTGGTTAAAAAACATTATAAAATTTGAGCTACGTTGGTATGTTGTCCAACCAAGAGTAATCGACTATAAACAGGAAGTCACTGCAGCTAGCATATCTTATAAATTTTTTTTACAGTTTTACAGGCACAGAATACATCAAATTATATATATATATATATATATATATATATATATATATATATATATATATATATATATATATATATATATATATATATATATATATATATATATATATATATATATATATATATAATTTGATGTATTCTGTGCCTGTAAAACTGTAAAAAAATGTGTAAAAAATTGTGTAAATATCGTACTGTAGGTAAAACTATTTTCTGTCTGAATACATGAAGAATTACAGTACAGATGTTCACTTCTAAGTATCATGCAAAGCTACCTGATGTTATTTACTCAGTAAGTTAAATTTTACTGGCATGATGTTATGTAATTTGAGGTATTTTGTCTGATGCTTGTGAAATTAAATCTAAAAGTCAAACTGGCATGCTAACTTGGCCCAGTTAGCTACACAACAACATATTGGGTGTAAATACTTTGCAACAACTAGTTTCTTTATCAGGAATATATCCATATTTGTTCCTGAGGTAAGCACTGACGTGAGAACAAGGTTAAGTTTACTTAACTTACAGTTGCTACAATGAGCTTCTGATAACACTAAATGTAGGGGAGGTTTATGTCACTGAGGATCCCTGACGTAATTAAATAAAGTCTGTATTTCAGTTCACACTACAGGTCGCTCACAGTTACAGGTCGATGATGATGTTTGAAAACAAACTTTCTGTCGTCAATCGTGGGTCAAACGTGTAGCAGCCGTGTCTGTTCGCTCGCTGTAAGAGCTGAAAATGGCTGATGAGCTGCAAAATCTGATCAAACTAAAGTGCTGAATGTTCGGCATGTTTTCATAATGCCAAAAAATAATTAAAGTGTCATCCAGATCTGAAAGCGATCCTGCCGCTGATTATGTGTGGAGAGCTGCGATGAGGATTTACAGTTCTGACACAGCTCTTGCAGACTGAACTTCCCAATGTCAGAAACCAAATGTGTTGACGAAGAAAATCCATCCAGTTTTAAAAGTTTTTCCAAGAGGGTCATCCAGAAGCTTTAGGTGAGCTGTAAGAAAACACAAAGCAGAATACATAAGTTGTTGTTTCTATGGGAAGAATCTCAAAGTAAAAGTTCACTGAAAAATTAAAATTCAGTCAGTATCTACTCACCTCCATCCTGATGGAAAGTCCACTGAACATTTTTTGGAGCTTCACAATAAAAATCCCAAAAGTGACGCAGCATTCTCCTAAACAAGTGAAGTAACTGGGGTCATGATACTGATGGTTTGAATCACTGAACTGAAGAGAAAGATCCAAGAGAGGGAAGTATGGCACCCTCCTTTCCACTAACATCAACCCTTGAGCAAGGCACCTAGACTGGAGATAGTTTGCTTTGGTCGTCGTTCTGCAGAAACTGTAAGGACAAGTAACAGAATTTAGTCAGCCAGCTGTGATTTACACGACAAGAAACAACCATATATTTTGTTTTCTTCTGACTTACCTTTTGTTTTTGACACCCGTGTCTGTGCAAATATCTGGCGGCTACACCAACCGAGATTAGAAGGCCCAAGAAAACCACAGCTGCCACTATAAGGAGATGGGACCGACCACCTGATGTAAAAAAAACAAAACATTTTATTAACTGAAAAACAACAGATACACAAATACAAGCATGGTTCTGTATCTTGTATATAGGGCCAGGTGAACCGCCTTAAAAATAATATCACAATATAAATCCTGATATTCTGAAATCTTCAAACAACAAATTAAAAAAATCACATTATTTTGGGATATTGGATACCTCAATATCAATATACTGACAATACTGTGGGAATGACTATTGGTGCTTTCACAAAATATTAACACAATGAGAGTTTTGATGATTAATCAGAAATGGGGATATAATGACAACCTGGGTAAGGTATTAGAACAAGTGAAACAGTCACTTTAATCGAGCTCCGATTGGCTTTTGATACAGTGGACCACTCAATTGGAATCAACCCCCTCAAACATTAGGTTGCCATTAAGGGTTCAGCATTAAAATGGTTGCACAGTTTCTCTGTTTTAAATGGTGAAACCTGATCTTCTGTGGCGTCCCACAGTGGTCGATTCTGGGCCCCTTGTTATTTTCTATCTACTTGCTTCTTTGATCGTATTATCTCAAACATAACATTGAATTCCCGACCTGGCGATCTCAGACTACTACTTAAAACCAGGAGAGCAAGCAACAAGACGATAACGATTTAATATTGATATATTGACCTACACTGTGTTGAAATCCTTTATTTTAAAACATTTGCTCTACTCCTCACAGAGTCTTCTCACCTATAACAGTTGTGTTGTCTTTTGGTTCTGGAGTCAAGAAATCTCTGGGAAGCGGCTGTGTCTCCGTCGTTGTTTGAACAGAGTTTGGTTCTGAAAATATAAGATTTGTAATGATTTAGAACACAAGATTTTAAAAAGTGGTCACATCAGTTGTGAATAAAAAATGGTCCTCAAAGTTACTACTCACCAACAAAGAGCTCAACAACTGATTCCTTAATGTCGCTCTTTAACTTGGGGATGTAACATCTGTATCTGCCTCTGTCTTCCAGTGTCACATTCATGATCTTCAGAGATACGTTTCCATATTTCAGTTTGTCTGTGAACAGCTCCGTCCTCATCTCGTACGACTGGATCTTCATATCCGGGTCTTCTCGTCGGTCCCTGTAAAGGTGCACATACTCGACTCGGCTCAGTGGATCAGAGGGGTCCGGCTTGAGGTCGGGTTTCGACCACTCCACCGTCAGCCCCTCCACGTTAAACAAAGGCTCTATGTGGCATGGCAGGATGACATCATTGCCAAGAGCAACGACTATTGGCCGAGGAGACCCAATCACACGAGGCTGACCTGGAAAACAGAGCCAAAATATAAACCTTTTAATTTCCTGTATGAACTTTTTTCAGTGACGAAATTCAACAAAGTACATATACTGAAGTACTGCATAATTCTGAGGTATTTGTAGAGTATTTCAATTTTCTGCTACTTTCACTCGGTTTTGGAGGCAAAATTGTACTTTTCACTGGTTTCTAGAAAATTGCTGAGAAAGGCCAATTAGAATTGACTGTTACGTTTATGGTTCACCAAATATCTGAAGTGACAAAGAGGAAAAGCAGGTCACTAACTGGATCTACAACACGTCTGTACCGTTTGTGGTATGAATTGGTTGAATCATTCAAACCAGCAGCGGACTGATATGGAATCAGCAATTTCAAAGACAAATGTCTGATTAAAGTTCTGACACATCCTGCAAATAGCAGGAAGAGGATGTGAGTCAGTTACCCACTTCACTGTCTGTCGTATGAATCATGTCTGTATATCAAATTAAGGTACAGATTCCCACCATTGTAAAAAGCAGCCGAGGCAGACTTGAGTAAAACTAAAGCTGTTGTCTTAAAATATGACTTCTGTACGGGTGACACTGACTTCTACCAAAGTCTAATTATACACTGTGTACCATGAGTCCATTATGTTTATAGATGAAATAAATAGATATGCTACTTCGGCTCTGATACAACATGTAATCTACAAAGTAACTAGTAAGTAATCAAATAAGTGCAGTAAAGTAAAGAGTACAATATTTGGATACAAAATGTGTAAAGTAGTAGAAATATCACACACGAGTGAAATACAAGTACCTCGAAACTGTACTTGAGTAAATGTACTTAGTTACACTACTTCCTCTCTAATACCTGAGGAATTACACAGCAGATTCACACATGACACTGTATTAAATGGAATATGTTACAAAAAGAGTTCATTAACTCATTAAATCTACATTTCCCATTCAAGCTAAATCCACCAATGACAAAGACGTATTGTCAAAGATGTATAAATATTATAAATAAGACTTTGTTTTCTGTTACAGGATATTTGTTATTTTACATGCAACAGAACTTTAAAAGGCAAAAGATACATAATAATACAAAATAACTTTAGAAAACCTCAAGCTATCCGGAAACTATGGCAGGAAGCCTGACGTCACCTTACGTCCGTTACGTTAATAACGGTTTAACGGCTTTAACAGTTAAAACACTTTAACACAAACACATTAATGTTATGTTATATTAAACAGTACGTTGTCATAGAGTTCGTTATGAATACCACACTGTTAATAAACTCTGTTACTTCAGCCGGACATGTCTGGACACGACTGACTGATGTAAGCTGACAGCAACAGTTGAATGAATGAGTGACGAGCTAACTTAAGCTAATAGTAGCGTAACACGAATTTACCTTCAGCAGAAGTCCAAACAACCGTCAAAGTCAAGTGTAGGGTGATGGCGAAGACAGTAAGACACATGGAGTCCTCGAAGTGAACCACAAAAAACTGGAAAGCCAGACGAAAACTGGCGTGGGACGATGTTCAGACCGGTGCTGGAGAGTCGAGTGAGTCATGTTGGACACAACCTGACATCTTTATTTATCAGCGAGCATTAGAGTCCTCCTTCTTGTCTCTGATTGGTTACATTGTTAATCACTCAACAAGGAGAACCAACCAGAGACAGAGGGCGTGTCTTAAACAGGAAAGAAAACAGTTTTTTTCAGGAAATAAACAGTGAGTTCCATGGTAACGGCTCTGATTACGTTACGTAAATGACGTAATTACGCATGACGTAAAAATCATGTGACTTTTTTCCATATCTAGCACTCTATAGTATGATCTGGATGATGACTCACGTTTTTAACTGTGTCACTGCTGTATTAATATATGAATGAACTTGTGTTTCTGTATAAAGGTTTCATCTCAGTGTATTTACTCAACTCATAGACTTTATTTTCATCACTTTACAGCCACATTTTCACCTCTCAAATAACTTTTTGAGTCAGGTTATATAAACAATTACTGCTTCTTGGGCCATCAATGTTTCAATATATATATATATATATATATATATATATATATATATATATATATGTATATATATATATATATATATATATATATATATATATATATATATACATATATATATTCTAATCAATTATTTAATATTCAAAGCGCCACAGAATGTCCCCTCAGTCATGTTTAGAAGGAAAGTGTCCTATTTTGAGAACGATCATGTTTTTGTACCATTTAAAATGCAGTAATGTATATTAAAAAGTAAAATAAAGTGTTACTGCTGATGAAGATTACCTTTGACCTATTTTTTTCCTCATGACTTTTCACTTCTTTATCACATGAGCACTTAAAAGTAACAGTCATTGTTATTATTAGCTGACTGTGTTGTGTATGAGTCAGCAAGTTTAACAGAAGAATCCAGAAAAACAAGGAATCTCTTTTTAAAATCATGGTTTAAATATAATTATAATCATTTATTGTGATGTATCTTCACTCTCCAGTGACTGTTTCTTTCTTGTTTCTTGTTTCTTGTTCACTAAAATGAAAGTACGCACAATCCCTCTGGTGACTCCTGGTGAAGCCCACACAGAAAATGAAGTCTTCACTAATTAGAGGCTCTTTGTAACCGCACACTTAATAATCTGCTGTGTCATTACTGATGCACCCACACAGCTCAAATAGCATCACACTTCTTCATCAGTTCATCTTTTGGTTATCTCAGCAGTCGTGAGTCTGCAGGCTAAAGGTTAAAGGAGTAGTGACAAAACATTCAAGAATTAACTTCACGTCAAAGAACTTGTGTCCATTAAGTTTTCTACAACAATGAGCAGTTTTCTGTCCCAGTTTAAAAACCTTTTACGGCTGAAAAATGTAAAATTCAGGTCGTCAGGAAGGAAAACGGCTGCCGGGGTCACACACTTGACATTAAAGGTGTTAAAAAAAGAAGAACAGATTGAAGCAGGAAGCCGTGGCCTCCGTCACTAACTTTTATCAAAGGGTGTGAACCAGGCAGTCAGGCAGTCAGTCAGCAGCCGAGCAGCATGGAGATAACGACGCTCTGCACCGTCATCGGTGAGTTTCTAAGATTAAAAGTCAAACATCTGAGATAATTTTTTTGTGTTTTTTACGTTCAAGCAAAGTAGGAAGATGTTGATGAAGGTTATCAGTTCAGTTGTTTAGGAGAATTTTCCTTTAAGCGGCGGGAAAACTTTCTGCAGATGCCAATGATCAGGTAGAAAACTACAGACACTGAAACAGATGAACAGCTAGAAACAAGGAAAACAAAATACAAATTGATCAAATATGGTAAAGTTTTGGGAATTGTGAATATTCAGGACTGTACTCAATACAACACAACACAACGTAGAAGCGTTGAACGTAGAAACGGTTCAAAAATCGTGCAAGTAGTGCAAAGAAAGATGCTCCGATGTTCTGATGTTTTTGATTTTCGGAGTTCTGAGATCAATATCAGAAATCCAGTCATCAACTTTAAAATTATTTTTTTTCTTCGCGCGCCTCGAGTGTTTGTCCTCGTCTCCCTCCTGAGAATTCAGAGACACTACAACACGGCGTTATGTTTGACAGAACGACTGCTGACTGGAGCTCGATGTATTGATCATCCGATGGGCACTTCAGCTCTGCCGGATCGTACTTTGGACACAACAGGTTCAGTTTCTGTAAAGATTTCCATGCACTGCTCCCTTAGAAACCTTTGTCAGGTTACGATTCGATGCTGAGAAATCCCCTCTTTGACACTTTCATTTACACTCTGAACCCTCAAACTTTTTGTTTTGGGGGTTTATGTGACAATATAACATATTTTCGATGTGTCTGACCCCAAAATCACCAGAAATGATCTACTAATGCAACTTGACTTCATCCATCGACCACTGAGAGCGATTTTGTCTGAATAATTACCTCAGAGCTGACAAATAAATTAGTTTTACTGACATCTACATCGACTTCTGACTGTGACAAACGTATTAAAAAAAACACACTGCAACAGAACATCACCACAAAGACCATCTCTTTCCTGTCACAGTCAGATAATCGTCTGTGTCAGCAGACACAATCTGTAAGATGCAGCTTTATCTCCACACATGTTGGCGTCTCTCATTGTGGCTTCACACCGACACCAGCTGCTTCTTCATTAGTTTGGTCTTTGAAAGCAGCTTCTTTATGTACCGTTGCACCCTGCAGCTGCACATGTATCGACTTTGGTTCATGGACGGGCAGAGAGGACTCATTTCTTGTCTTGATTTATGTAATATAAACTATATAAACTCAACAAAATAACCTCAGAGCTTCACACCGCCCACGACACTGAATGTGGGGATTTTTTGCGGTGTAATGCTGTTGCGTTTTCTTATTGTTGAAAATAACATCCGGAGTGAAACAAGGAAGCAACATAAAAAAATTGAAGGTGACAAGCGTAAAAGGTCAGATGTTTTTTTTAGATTTTGTTGTGTGAGGTGGACTCATGATGAAAATCTCACTTTGCCTCCATCTGTTTGTGTCTTGCAGCCGTTCTCAGAGTCGTTCCCAACAGATCCCAGTTCTTCCAGTATGAGTCTGTTTCTCTGATCTGTGAGCCACAGGGAAACTCATCTGAGTGGACAATCAAGAGGAACACAACAAAAAACATTAATGAGGAGTGTCCCCCTTCTTTGCATAGAATAAATAAATCTTACTGCTACTTTGATGACGTCTACTCAGGAGACACTGGAGTGTACTGGTGTGAGTCTGCAGCAGGAGAGAGCAGCAACAGTGTCACCATCACTGTGACTGGTGGGTTTGAACATGACAAACTGCTGCACACAAGAGTCTTTACTGACTGTAGATGTTGAATTACATAATATAATGATGATCTGTCCCTCAGCTGGTGATGTGATCCTGGAGAGTCCTGTTCTTCCTGTGATGGAGGGAGATGATGTCACTCTGAGCTGCAGATCGAAGAAGACAGTTTCCTGTAATCACACTGCTGATTTCTATAAAGACGGACTTCTGATCGGGAGCAGCTCGACAGGAAACATGACGATCCACAGCGTCTCCAGATCTGATGAAGGACTCTACAGGTGTAACATCTCTGGAACTGGAGCATCAATAGAGAGCCGGCTGACTGTCAGAGGTGAGATTATGATATAATCGAGCTAGTTAATCAAAAGTATTTTATTTTTGCATCAGAAGTTGGCTAACAACGCTACTTAAACTTGCAAATGTTACAGCTCAGCCGAGAAGGATGCCATTAACTTTTAAATCCCGCGCTGAACGACAAGAAAAATAAACTTTTTACGTCACAAATAAAACAGTTTGCTCAGTTGCTAATGGGACAACGAATGTAGGTGATTCAAAATACAAATTTATTAAACCTTTTTATGAACTACTCTGACAAAAACTGATAAAACTGGATGGTTCAACACATCGAATAATATACTTACCTTGTAATGCTGTCCCGCATTGTCACTTTCAAAAACATCTTACCATAAACGACAAGAATATACATTTTACTTTCAAAGATAAAACATTTTAGTTATCTCACAGACAAAACGTATAAAACTAGACAGTTCAACACAAGCACTTATCCTGTGCAGCATCTGGATTTGCTAGAGTCAATAATCATGTGAGCTAGCAAATCCTTCTCACTAGGCTTAGCTGAGCGCTTGTGTGAACTACTGGCAGATACAGCCGTGGCTTGGATGTGACGACCGGCAAGAAAAGCTACTATTCGTTTAGAAACAACAATGGCGACTCCTAAAGACGTTAGCGTAGCAGCTATCACACCAGTTCTATCAGACCAGTAGAGTTTTTTCATTGAACGGCACTGAGGTTGATCTGATTGGTTGACGTTATCCTGTAGGAGACAAATAGTTCTACCAATTACCTGCCAAGCATTTTTTTGAAAGAACCTGCCCCCTTCTCCAGACAGTTTCTAGTGAAGCATTGCCAGATAGTTCTTTGTAACAAACATCTCGTACATTGGGTTAAAAACACTTTCAAGACACTCCCATCAACCCCAGCTATTTTTTGCTAGTTAGCTAATTTTAGCATTCTAGCTACATTTGGTGACTTTTCATCCTTGCTGGATGGTTCTGGTGTAAAAACCATCTGGCCCGTGCTCCCTTACTTCATTTTTTAGAACATTTTTATTTACGTCAACCCTGTGATCACATCTGTTTACTGTGGTGACTGCTTTAAACCTAAGTACATCAAAATGTTCTATTCCTATTATGTCTGTAAAGTTAAAACAAAGAGAAAGATCGAGGGCAGATTGAGACGGTATGACCACTGAATTCTGCTCAACACATAAAAAAAAGAGCATGCTCTACTTTAAAGGAACGCTTCAGCATTTTGAACAATGATGTTGAAGGTCGACTGAACACAGATGTTGACATCAATCACCATGTGGGAGGTGTGGTTTTCAAAACCTCTCCGAAAGTAGAAGACCTTGTTGTTTTGTTTGCATTCAGGCCAACCTGTGGTGTTTCTCTCTTGAAGCAGAGCGTCCTGATCCGCCTGACTTTACCCTCGTATACATTCTGCTTCCTGTGGTGGTCGTGTGCCTCTCGCTGGTCTCCGTGATGCTGCTCTGCCTCTGGAGAAGCCACAAAGGTCAGCCTGTTTTTACATCAGTTTAGTGGCATTTCGCAACCTGCTGTCTCAGTGTAACTTCCGTCCAATCGTGCAGTTACAGTGTGAAAGTTCAAAGTAGCTCTTAACTCACTCCACTGGGCTGTCTCTGTGACAACTGACCAGATTTACTCTGCTGACAAAGGCCAAGAGAAGCAGCCAGAGCCTCTAGAAGAAGACAGCGAATGTCTGATTTTGATCTTATTATCATCAAGTTGATCAAGACAGTGAAGCGACAACTGGGAGTGTCTCCACCTGCGTAACTATGTCTGAATTCAAAGCGAAAATGTTCTGGGAGGTGTTGATGAAGGTTCTCAGTCACCCAGGTCATGGTAAATCTATGTGCTGTATCCTAGGCAACTGGACTTGTTGAAGTGTGTTGAAGATGTTTCACCTCTCGTCCAAGAGGCTTCTTCAGTTCTAACTAACTGGAGGGGAACGCAGGCTTTTAAAATCTGTGTGGGAGTTTCCTTACAGAGTTGTTAAGGACACCTGTGAGCTCTGAGTTTCAAAGTCATTATGGCCACTTGTGGACTTCATGTGGTTTTCTCGTGTCAGGTGGGCCCAGCTGTGTAACTCAGTACAGCGTTGTAAGTGGGTTCAATGATCTTCGTCAAATCGCTAAAGATAAAAACAAGTCCAGGAGATTTTTGCGCATGGATTGTTTAAAAAAATTCACATTATATAACAGGTTGCAGGACTTTGCTGAATGTAAAAACAAAGAAAGTATAAAGTTTCATGATTCAACAGCAGCTTCAAAACACAGTTGGTTTATGGTCCAGAAGGTTCTTACTGTTTCTGTTTTACTGGAACTCACATAAAACATCTGGGTTTATGTGTTGAGATGCAGCTGATGTGTAACATTGAGGAGCGTTGTGTTGCAGGTAAAGATGATCCGGATGTGCCGTACACTGATGTCGTCGTCACACAGGAAGTGCAGCCACGGAGGTTTGGAGGTAAACAGAAGCTCACTCGAATAGATGCATGTTGAAACTTCACATTTCTTCCAACAATTTTCATTGATTTTAAAGTGTTACACTGTGACCATGATGTGCTTATAGGTCCTGTTAGGTTTAGACACAAAAACGACTTAGGTTTAAGAAAAGATCATGTTTTGGGTTAAAAAAAACCTGTGTTGGTCGCTACAAACACCACACAGAATATGTCCCAATGTCTTCTCAGAAATATTTGTTTTGTTCAACACAAACTCAGCTGTACACGTCTTGAAATCTTGTCAAAACACCGGAATTTGTCACCACAAATACGTCTCAAAATGTCTGAATGTCTCCTCAAAAACATTTAGTCTTTCACCACAAATACACCTGTAAATCTCCTGACGTCTCGTTTAAAAACAATTGTTTTTGCCACATCAGAAATAGCTAGAAGTATCCTGACACCTCGTCAAATATAGCACAAATTAGTCACCACAAACACAGCTTTAAGTATCCTGACGTCATTACAGTGCGTCTCAGTTAGAACTCTCCTCTGTGCCTGCCTGTCATTCCTTCCTACACAGTATGTTGTGCAACACTCGGCCATGTGCGTTTGTTATTGTCTGCCTGGAGAGGGAAGTCCCGCCCTCCTACAGAGCTCCTATTGGTCCATCACCAAGGTAACCAGTAAACAAACAGTTGGCAGATGCCAAAGCACCGCCCCCTGAACTTCAGCCTGCACTGCCACAGAAACTCATTACAGACGTCATGAGTTTACAGTTTTACAGCCGTTAGACTGACCGAGTTTCTATTTTTACCTTCAATGATTTGTAGACACGAATGAGATGAAAAAAAAAAACATAGATACAGAGCAAAATACGTCTAAATATTATGACTATAAAACAAACCAACAGCAGAATACAGCTACACTACAAAACTCTGCAACTCAAGGAGAAACCTTACAAATGTCTTCTTTGTTTGTTTCATTCAACCTTTATTTAAATCTCGAAAAATCATTTTCAATGATGTCGAAAGCACAAATAAAAAAACAGAATAGGTGCAGAAATGTGATAATAAACTGAAACAATGAGCATAATAACAGAGAGAATAAACAGAATGTGTACATACAAATAATAACAGATAATAGGTAATATGACAGAATACAAGTAAAACAGAGGTGTATAAAAGGTAAATGTCACACATAGTTAAAAACAGTTGAAATGCTGAGTAGTTTGAAATCAAAGTCTTAAACTGACCTATAGATGTAACTGTATCAAGTTTAATTCAATTCAATTCAATTGTATTTATTTATATAGCCCAAAATCACAATCACATTGCCTCAGTGGGCTTTACAATCTGTACAGTGAACAACATCCTCTGTCCTTAGACCCTCGATTTCAGTGCGGAAAAACTTCACGTTGATGGAAAAAAAACCTTTTAACAGGGTAAAAAAAAAAACAATGGAAGAAACCTCAGGAAGAGCAAGAAAAAAAAGCCCTGCAGCCAGTTTAAATGTATGTTGTAAAATGTTGTAAGTGTTTGGAGCACTGAGACTGAAAGCAATTTCCCCAAATGTAGTGTTTACCTTTGGAACTTGGATCTTTACACGATCACTAGTGGAGTAAGAGAGGAGACAGAGACTGTGTTTTCTGTAGGAACCTTCTCCGGCAATAATCAGTACTAATGGTTTGTATGTTTCCTTCCTCCACAGATTTGGAGGCTTCATCAACCTTCTACTCAACACTCAGGCTGGACTCCACCTGACAGAAAACAGCAGAAATGTTCTATGTGCTTTTTGAAGGAAACAGGAAAGACTATTAACTGTTGACCAAGAGTCACCCAGCTGGTTGAACCACAGAAAGACGTTGGACGGACGTTAGATTTGAGTTTGAAATTAAAATTGAGCTGATATCAAAACCCGATGTTTGCCATCAACATCAAACGCTGGAGAGATGTTGAACCTTGGTCACTTGACACCCAAATATCAACATCTAACGATGTGAGAGTTTGACATTATGAGGTTTAGCAGACGTTGGGTTTCTTGTATCAAAAAGACGTCAGCTCAAGAAGTCTTCAAGAATTTTGGTTGCTTAACATCACGACTTAAAACCAACCGAATATCAACATCAGCTGTTGTCAGTATACTGTAAGTCTTGACATTGAACTTTGGTAACCCAACGTCAAAGCCTCCAGTCAGATATCAGTGTCAGATCATGTTGGAGGCCATCATGGTGTGGACTGAGGTTTAACTGCCGTGACGTGGATCCTTTGAGTCCTGTATGTTGGGGGTTGGGCATACTTTGATCAAATTTCTTCTTGCATGTCCGAATTCTTGCATGCAGGAATTTAGAGGCCAGGTCGAGTCTTGTCACATCTCTCAAGGTATTTATGGTATGACAGGGCACATTATCGCTGTGAGGTCTCCTGTCATTACGCGTAGATGAACATTGCATTGTAATGTGATCAATGTTACTTACATCAGTGTCAGACTCATTAAATGATGACGAGCTAAGAGACGACAATGATGAGAGTGTGTCTGTTGGATGACGTGAGAAGATAATCTGTATGTCCAGGATCCTCTCTGTCGACAGATCTGTGTTTGTATATAAACTAATTACATTCAACAGCAACATCGACCTCATTCTTGTCTGTATCAAGGTGAAGACGTCCCATGAAACCAGACAGAGGAACCTCCCACCTGTCTGCACAGTGCTGAGAGGTTTCACAACCGGGCCGACAATGTTCTGGTTTCTGTACTGATATTAGAAGCACTCGTTTAGAAACAATCAGCCATTTATCTCAGATGCATCATTATAAAACTGCATGTCATCAGCGTATGAACACAACTCTGCACAATGAATACAGTTATGGTTTAGATCAGGACGTATTTGATCAAAGACAGCATCAACGAGACTGAGAAGTTTTTGGTACATGAAGCTAAAGTCAAGCATGGCATGAATTCTTTGTGGATGTTGCACTTTGATCCATTTAGAGAGAGTAGAGGGTGCAGCTTTCTCAGATTTAATCTCTGATGAGTCACTTAAAAGTTGGGTTCTCATGAATGAGTAGTGATTACCACTGATGACATCAGCCTCACATTGGAAAGTATTTGTGTGTCCTATTAATAGCCAACAAACAGGTATTTCTCCATTCCTTGTTGTTGGAAGTCTGCCACAGGGAACTCCTTCCTCTTATCTTAACACAATCAACATACCTAAACTAAACACTGAGTCACACCTATAACCTGTCAATGAATAGTTATCTAAAATCAGTTTCTGCCACACTGGCATCTCAAAAACTCAGTTAATCCAACCATGACGTCATCCTGGTTAAAGGACACTCATAACTGCCTCGAGCAAGCGTCAGCAAATTAACCACCAGAGGATAAACCAGTGTATAATAAAGATGTGTTCCCCTCAGTAAAATCCAGTTGTTCTCGAACATTTGGGACATTTTTATCTGTATTTGTGGCGACAAAGTCAGGATACTTTTAGCTGTGTTGGGGAAACAAAACTAAATATTTTGGGACAATACATTGGGACATTTTTAGTCATATTTGTGCTGGATTTTAATTTTATTTTTGACAAGATTTCAGGACATGTCTGTACTTTTAACGATTAATTCAGGATGTATTTAGCGAGACATCAAAACTTCTCCAGCCGTGGTTTTGCCAACAAAACCGAATATTTTTTAAGAGACTTTTTAAGAGATATTTCTTAAGAGACAGATTGAATGGCATTGACATATTAAAATAAAATCACCTTGCCTTGTCTCCTCCTTCCATGTCTCCCAGACTCTTTGTAATGGCTCAACAATGGCCATTATTTCTTTGTTCACCGATTCAGGGTCATTGAAACTGTACACAGAGTGACATCTGCTGGTAAAACTTCAGTATTGCATTTATATGGCAAGAATAAAAACACACTTTACACCATAACCATCATTAATACACCATAAATGTATAATTAATTAAACTTCAGTAAATATTAATTTCACTGTTAACAAACAATGACATACATGACCAACCACTAATTAACCAATTTATTGTAAAGTTGCAACCGAAGTTGATAACTGATTTATAAAATATTTAATTGTCTGTGAACAGTGACTATTAACTGAAGTTAACCATTAATAAATTATGTTTTTCATACTGAATCAAAGAAAACCATCAACATATAGATTAACTCAACAATGTCACCTAACATATTCTGTTAATTTAAAGGTTTTGATTTCAGTTTAAAGAAGTTTATAAGAATCTACAATGCAAAACACAAACAACGTCTGTGGATTCAGAACAAATACCGTGATAATTTATAGACGAATTGGCACATCTGGTCAATATATTCATGCTACTGGCTGCAGACTCTTGTTATGATCTTGTTATAAGTGCGCTGATGTTCCAGATTTCAGAGTAAAATCATAAATGAATTATAATTCAGCCAAACTGATTGTTTTTGTCTGAGACACAACCTTTCTGTCTGTAGAAACAAGCACTCTGGTGGAAATCAGCTCCTTAAAACAGACACTCTTTATGAAAACATCACATCCAGAAGGTCAAATTTATATATTTTGTCAGAATGTTTAAGTGCAGAAAAACAAAATATCACATGAAACATTTAAACATCAGTTTCATGTCAGCATTACACATAAGAGACGATAGACATACATTTTAACAACAGGATAAATAGGTAAAAAAGATATATATTAACATGTTGATGGTTATATTGATCAGCATATAAAAAGGTTGTTTAAAGGGAAAAGTTCACCCATTCACCAGTCACCATATCTTCACACGGGTTAAAATGGCTCCATACTGCTCGTCTTATGCTGTCAAGCTCCAGAAATGTCTATGTGTGATATTTTTGTTGTGACCTGTTCCTTTAATATAAGTCGTCCTTCATCCCAGCACCAGACGATGAGAAGCTTCCCCTGTTGGCTTCAGCTCGAACTGCAGGACAAACCAGAAAAGACAAAGTTTGGAGTCGTTGTTGGCCCCCCTGTCAGTCACCTCTACTAGCTGTCCTCTTGCTATTTTTTCACTTCCTAATTCCTGCCAGGGTAGTTGTTGCCGTGACAACTGCCTTTGGCCTTGTCGTCCACAATCAGGTCATGACATGTTTTTTAAATCTTGAAAAATCCCCTCTGAACATTTTTTAGGGCAATCGTTCTGAGTTGAGGGTAAAAGGGAAAGCTGATTTAGTAGGTGTGCTAGTAGCTTAGCTTCAGGGCTGTTGTTTAGACACTCACTTGGGCTTTTCACAGGGCTATCTTTAGCTCAAAGCTAACAGCTGACCCTAGACTGACTTGCACTGCTTAGCCCAGTGTTTAGTTGACTTTGTAGGTATAACTCCACAACCCTTACTTGGTCCGGGGCTAAATGCTGTGTGAAAAGCACAATAAGTTCCTTTGTATTGTCCCCAAAGCCCCCACGTGGCATCTGTTCTGTTCCTTAGCTGTTTCTTAGCTGGTTGCTAACGTGTAAACACAATTTATGAGTCATGGTGTTAGTCTGTTCAAACAGCACAAAGTTGGGAACATGCGTCCACTTGAAAACCTGGATATCAGTTAGCATGTTACCACTTAATGTGTGAAATTAGGTGTGTGGTTACCACAGGCTGAACATATTTACACGTTTTGTTCTCCAACATTATTAAACGTCCCAAAGTTTAATTACGAAGCTCTTCATGTGTTAAAAACAGTTAGCGGTTGTTAACAAGTGTCTGAATGAAACTACAGAGGTTGTCTGGGACATTAAACGTCCTCACAGTGAACACGGAGACTCATCTACTCACTAGTCCGTCTTTACAGGCCACTTTAGTTACACACTATTCTAACTCTGACTTTACAACTTGTACATTGATCAGTTTATAGAAAACCTGGATAGTAATTGTGCAGTAAGACTCTTAGTGACCGTGATGTCGTCTGTTTGTAGCCTAACATTAGCTTCTTACTGCTACACATTTAATTTAGCTTCAAACATCACAGAGTGGTGTTCATCTGTGGAGATTATCTGGATGAACAGAACCTGAAAGGATCAGAAATTTGAGATTATTTTCTTCAATAATCCAAAATACAGTTCAATAATCTAACAGAGGAAACCAGTGTGATGCTAAATTCCGTTAGCCACAAAATACATCACCGCTACACCATGAGCACAGCACATCCACCGCAAATATCAGATAATAGAGGTCAGTTTGATGATAACATCAACATTATGTGACTTCTTCACCACTTGAAGGTGATTTATACACATGAATAAACACACACAATGTACATTTTATTCTCAATATAAATGTATTTATTAGTTTGTTAGCAATAATATGACCATATTATGAAAAATTAGACTATAATTTGACAATTTCTGATATAATAATCATTATAAACACATAAACAGCACATTCTGACCAGTCATTTAGGCAAACAGTAAGCTGAGTGCAGACAGGAAGTGAAAGATGAAACTGTGAGCACTTCCTTTAGCTGTATGGGTCAGTACTCTAAAGGTCAGTACAGAGATGACTGTTTTCTGTTACAGGTTTTCTTACCTTGAGCCCACTTCCTGTAGGTGTATATAGCGAGGGTGAGGATGCCAGTGTAGAGGATGAAGAGCAGGATGGTGCAGAGCAGTTTGGGCTTAGACATGAGAGGAGGAGTCGCAGTCGAGTTGTTCTCAGGCTGATGGACTGTGAGAAGGACAATAAGAGTTTCAGGTGTTTGTCACCGCTTTCATTCAAATTTACAAAAGGACAAAACGCAGCTTTTAAAACCTTAAATTCCAACCATGTTTGTGTTCCTGAAGCTAACCAGACGGTAAATATGCAACATGTAAGACTTTTAGTTTAAAACATTATCAACAGAATGTGAAGAAATAACAGTTGTGATGTTACTTTAAAGCCATCTATGTGTTGCAGAGATGTTAGCATGCTAACCAGCTAGCCCCAGGCCTGAACACCTTGTTATCCCAGTGCTCCAAAGCTCCAACTACTTGGTTATCTTAGGAAAAGTTCATACTGGATTAATATAAATATTTCACAACAGTAAACATGTGTTATAAATGCTAACGTCTCTCCAAGCATAACTGTCCAGTCTTTTTACTGAAATAAAACCAATGTCACCTTTGACTGTCAGCAAACTCTGAAGTGACTTTCCATGTCTTGAGTGTCCACACTTGTAGGAGCCTTCGTGAGACTTAGACACGTCCCGGAGGATCATCTTTCCTGCAGGCTCAGTACCGATAAACACATCGTCTTTGTAGAACACCGCGCTGAAGTTTGTAGTAATCTCAACTTGGTCTTCCTCCTTGTATAAACAACTAAGGGCGACCATATCTCCCTCCATCACAGGAAGTATCGGGCTCTCCAGGATCAAAATATCATCTGAAATAAAGAACCACACCTGACAATTAGTTTACAGTCTGTTGATGTAAACACAGCGTTAGACACAAATGTGGATTTACCTGTCACTGTGAAGCTGACCGTGTTGCTGGACCCCCTCTGCTTAGACTCACACCAGTACACCCCAGTGTCTGATGGGTAGGCGCTCTCGATGATGCAGGAGGACTCACCTGGGATCCCCCAGCCAAACTTACACACGGCCGACGTCTCAGTCGAGGTGTTTCTTTTCACTTTCCAGCTGCCGGAGTTGTCTGGCGCTGTACATGTCAGAGTGATGTTCTCATACCGAAAGAACTGAGATCTGTCGGGAAACACTCTCAGCGTGGCTTCGACTGGAAAACCTGACAAACAGGAAGTAAAAAAAATGTAATCCAGTGATTACACAGCTGATTATTAGTGTTAAATCTAGACATTAACGTGGTGGTAAAATATGAAACTGATTAATCAAGACTGCACAAGTAAAAGACAAAAATAACAGGAAACGCAGCGTTGGTGATAAAAATATTCACATGGTAAGTCATAATCATCAGATGAAAGTCAAAATGATGACATCAAACTTTAAAATTACGAGAGAAAAAGTCATTGAGACGCTAAGTGTAACTCTGAGGTCAAAGGTCAACATTTTGGGACGAAATGTTGTAAAGATGAGATCAGTTGCGATTAAAGGATTAAAACTCTAAGTGATGAGAAATAAGTCACAATTATGAGAACAATGTGATTATGAAGTCATAAACTTGAGATAAAATTGCAAAATAATGACACCAAAAGTTAGAATCATGAGATAAAAAGCTGAAATTTATGATATGTTATATGTTATGATATAAAATGTCAATACAATGACATAATTGATCTAATTTGGCTTTTTATCACAAAGTTCTGATGTTCTTCCGATGATTTTGCCTTATTTTGAAAACCTCTTAACAGTAACTTTTTAATCTCACGGTTTGAAGAGAAAGATGAGTCAATGAAAGTAAAGTGCTTTAATGGTTGGTAGATGATGCAGAAGAATAAAGAGCAGTCGGCAAATAGTTTAAAAAAAGGTTAAATTACTTACAGAGCATCAGGCAGAGAAGTGCGATCTCCATCTTGTGTCACTTTGTCTTCCTCTTTGTCAAGTTTCACAGGGTTGTTAACCACATCCTGACAAACACAGGAAATCATGAAGGTAAGTTTTTTTTTCTGTCCTGAAAGTAACCCATGACGTGAACTTGCTCTAAGTTTTCAAAATATTTTTGTCCATCATCAGATTTTAAGGGGATGTCAGCAATTATTCAGTTACAAAAGCCTTCTTTGCAAAGTTATGTTGCAGTACCACTAAAAGCCTCCGCGGGAGATGTTTCACCGTTCGCTGATGATCTTTAATCATTTATCCCAAATTTCAATCCTTCTTCTCACCTGGACCACCTGATTCAAAATCTCAACCTCATTATACAACAGGTAATTCTCTTCAGCAGAAACCACTGAATTAAACCACAAGAGAGCCAACTTAAAGTCTCATTTCATTGAAACAGGATGTGGAACAACCACACGAACCCTTTCAAAAGAAACACTGACTAGAGACACAAACACAGACCTGAAATGAACTTAAGTTTACAGCTGATCCATATCTAAACAAATCATTCTGAACACATGTGAATACACAGGTTCTGAAGTATCTGTCTGTGCGACTTCTGAAGTGAATATTCCTACAGTGGCCTGCAACTTAAAGGAATAGTTCACCCAAAAATGAAGGTTTGGTCTGATGTGGGTGTATGAGCTCAACCACATTTCAAGGATGTGATAAAGCTCATGGAGTAGGCAGGCTTTTCTCTTTTTTTTTGTCAACAACTCTTTATGTGTGAACAACAGATAGTGTATTAGCCTTACCTAGCTTGGTAGCATCCAGCTAGGTGGGGTTGTTCAACTAACTAGGCTCACTTCAGCTTTAGCCGAGAGTTAGGTGGAGTCACTATTAATGTTTCATTTCCAGTTGTTTTTTCCATTTTAAATCAAGTCTCCAGCTGCTTCAGTTGTTTAGCGGAATGCTGCAACTCTGCTTTACTGTGAAGCTCCAGAAATGTTTTGTGGAAATTTCACCTGACTTTACATCAGCATTTAAATAAGTGAATATTTCCGTGTTTTGAGTGAACGGCCCCCTTAACAAAACACGTGCAAATAGACAAAGCACCTTCTGAGAACATTTGCACTAATTTCACAGCACAGACAGGATTCAGAAACAATAAACGGAGAAACCACGAGCAGATACAAGACGGCAACAGCAAATGTTTCCAGGGGACGCTAAGACTTTGAAAACACTTCCAAGAATCTCAGTTGCCTTCTTCAACCATAATGTGGTTAATATGGTAAATGGACACGCATTTCTATAACAAATATCTATATATATGTTCTAAATATGTTGTTCCATGCTGTAGGAGGAAATGAAACACTGCAGTTCACAGATCCAAGAACACCTGACCACAGGTCACCATGACAACACACCAGAAGACAGTGAAAAAAACCCCAAACACATCGTTCCTCTTAGTAATTTCTTTTCCCTGTTTGGGAAACAAAGATCTGGTGTCCACACTACATTGGACCACCTCCCTGTTACTTCATCCAACTTTAATATTGTTACAATTTTATTAATCCACTCAATCATTCGATAACATTCAGAAATGTTCCGTTTGAACTTTTCTGTGGTTTTGCAGAAACGTACACAGTTAACATTTATTCTGGCGACTGGGTTGCTGTTTCTTTTAAGTTTCTCCATAAATGTTAATGTGTCTGTGCCATGTAAACCACTTTGAATTGCCTGGTGTCTGATGAGCTGTCTAAAAATCTTGCCTAGCCTTAGGACGCCTTCTACTGGAGTGATGGAAGACCAGCAACTACCTGCTGTCAACTACCTTTACAGGATACACTCTTTGAATGGAGTTGAAAATGAACATCATTCATGAAAGCAAAGAAACTGTTTGATATTCACAATATTGAGTGACTCCTGTAGAAAAATCCATGTACACACTTATACTTCACAGCCTTTGTCGCTCTTTACTTTCTTCCTTTTGAAAATGAATGAAAGTCACGTCCATGTTGGCCAGAGCAAGAATCTACAGATTACATTTAGGACTATTCCACCACCTGCCCTGATAATAGGCCAGAATCAGTGTCAGTATGGAGGAATATGATGATGGATGCATGACGAACGCTGGGGAAAATTAAATTGACATCTATGGAGTCAAAGTCACTCCCCTTCCAGTTTCCCTTACTTCACAGAAACTTTGTCTGGTAGTGAATGAAGAGAGACAACTGTTCAAAAACTGCATAGTGCACCTTTAAGTTTCTTATCTGTCCACACCCCTTTCACACAAAGTGACGCAGGAATTTAAGCCAGTGCTATCAAAGAGAAAGTGAATGTAATATTGTAAATGTTGACGAGGCACACTGACGTAATCAAATCCACCATGTCACCACATTTCCATACTCATCACAAGTAAGATGGCGTTGCCAACACTCGTCGCGTTGTTGTCCTTCCTCGCCGTGGCGAGCGTCTTCGGTAAGATTTAGCCTCAGAAATCAGTCTTTCTATCTATCTTTTCTATCTTTTTTGGCATCTGCTGAGTTCATCATGTCATTATTTTGACCTCATATATGAACAAAAGAAAAGAAAAGAAAAACAAACACACCTAGTCTAAATGTTAACTCTTATCTTTTCTCTGTAGTCTCCTAAATCAGAGTGGATTTGTGATAACTTTTCCTGAGAGGTACAACAATAAAATCACATCATGTTCACAGCTCATAGTGGGCTTTAAATGCTGTTCTTCCTGTTTAGAGGATCTGATAAAACTCGTCGATGAGTCAGCTGGAATTTTCCATTGATGTGAGGTTTAAACAAGTCAGATAATAAAGAGATTTGGAGGAAGTGATTATCACTTTGATACATGTGTGTACAGCAGTAACTTAGAAGTGAGTTATCAGAAGTGAAACATCAAACTACACAGAGAGATGCCTGTTGTGTTCCCTCTGGAGCATTTAGCCATGCTAAATAACACGACCTGCTTCTGACCTGTTCTGTTCTGGCTCTGAGTCGGTGATGCATTTTATTTGCCAACATTTGTGCCCCTTTGGTGTGGTTGAAAATAAGTGACATATGTAGTGACAATAAGCAGTACTTATTTCAACTTCACAATCATCAAATTATTATGAGCACTATTGTCATTATGGTTGACAGTGTATTCAGGGACACAGTAAGAATACTTACTTTGATACTTAATTTGAGTGAACTTGATTGTTATGGCAGCTGCATCAGTGTGTTCAGTAACACAGTATGCAGCTGTGCAAACTTGTCAATACCATTTAAATTAAATAGTTTTGACTGGATTTGTTAATATAATGTGATGTGATGTATTAAGACTACTCAGATCGTACACAGCAAACTAGTATTTCAGCTCTGTTTCTTCTTTCTTATTTTGATATAATTGACTTCGACCAATGTATCATGATGCGTATCGTATTGAGAAGTCCTTGCGAGTTCCCTGCCCAACTCAACAGCAATGACTCCGGCTCGATGTTGTCTGCAGCTTTTTATGTAGTGAAGCTGCCACAAATGATGAAAAGTTAGTCTGTGAGTCTCTCGCTCGGTCACCGTCACCTTTCTTTACTTATCCGCAAATGTCTTCAGTCTCTTCACCTCTGTAATGGCTTCTGACAGAGACACATTCACCTGGTTAGAAGACACTGTACCATCAACTTGATGTAGAAGCTGTTATTTTGACGATGTTGCTGAATGTGATCTCTGTTTCCAAAGGACAGTCTGATGTGATTGGCTCAAACAAACCAGTTAATGTTACAATCGGTGATGATGCCATTCTGCCATGCCACCTGGAGCCTGAATTTGATTTGAAGACCCAAACGGTGGAGTGGAGACGTGATCAAACTATTGTGCATGTCTATCGAAATAGAGGTGATGATCCAGCTCTTCAGGACGAGAGCTTCAGAGGTAGAACTTCTCTCTTCCCAGATGAGATGATCAGAGGAAACATTTCACTGAAGCTGACCAACGTTACGGAACAGGATGCAGGAGAATACAGGTGCTTTGTTCCAAATCTGAAAGGTCAGATCAAGAAAGGCTACGTTACTCTCATCGTAGGTGAGCACAGATAAACAGAACAATTAGATTTCAAAAGTTTTGTCACATGCTAGAAGTATTTAAGTTCTTGAACAGTGTACAAAATTATAATTTACACATTTTCAGCAAAGCCAGGGGAGAAAGGAAACAAAGAAAAACAGAACGGTCATCCTCGTAAGTAAATATGTTACTTAAAAAGCTTAAATTAGCTCAACATCTACTCCAACTTTGAGTCAGAATTTATCACATATTTTGATATTTTATTTCATTTTTATCCACAGAACCACAACCAGCAAGTGATGGTAAGTTAAGAAAATCCAGTGTTTACTGTACATGCTGCTAAAAAATGTATCTTGACCTCCCTAGAAATGACTGCAAGAAATGTGATTGGTCTGCTTGGTAGGATCACGTTTTCCGGTATCCCTTTCAAGGCTTAGCGGTGGTGCAAATATCAGTGATTGCGACCTGTAGTTTCTCCAGTAAACACACCACCCTCTTCAGCTGTTGCAGTCCATTCTGACCAGCTGACATATGTCGAGCAGCAAATGCAAATTTAACGCAACCATAGTTTGCAGAAACATACATTGCTAACACTTTAGCCTGATGACTAGGATGAATATCTGATCATATTTTTCTCACCTGATTGTTCTGATACTTCAGGTTGATGTTCTTAATGATAATACTGTTGTGTAATGAAAGAGCGTGTAACAGTATTCATGGGACAGGCTGCCACTCCAAGTCTTCATTATGACCACGAACAGCAGAAGTGGGTGTAGAAAATGTATGGATGGATGTTATCCAAGAGCCCACAGTGAAGAAATAATGTTGACATATTTCCTCTCTACTTCCAGGTGCTATAATTGGCCTTGCAGCTTTCATTGCTACGACTGCTGTCATTGGATTTGCTATATTCTGGTGCCTGTATGGGGCAGAACACTAGATTACAATTTTCTTCTGTCTTAATTTTCCAACTCAGGTTTTATGCCTTTGTAGATGCAATAGTTGGCTCTTGTTTTCAATCTGTCTGCCCCATTCTGGCCAACGCAATATCTCAGCGACACCTTGAGGGAATTTCTCTTGGCACCATGGATGTGCTGATTAAAGTTATTGGTCAAAGGTCACTGTGACCTCACAATACACAATTTTAAGCTTAACTTCACTGTGACATGATAATGCACTGCAACATCACTTTTCTATTCCATTTTTTGTATACAATATGTGTTCTCATATGTCTGACTTCTGTATGTTTTTGTATATTTTGCTTTATAACTGTTTTATTGTAGTGTGGTACATTTTTTAAATGTGTTTTTATGTATGGTGCTCATGTGGTTATTTGATGTTTTTATGTACAACCCTGTGTGGGAAGCTTTCTGATATCAGGCTTCAATTAACTGTGATTTCAATTTGACTTGACTCGCAAAATGCTGAATTATTCTAGGATTTAACATTGATATTTATGGCACTTTATAAAGCTAATGCTATTATCAAAAGGCACCTACAATAATTCTAACATGTGGAACAAAAACAGCAATAGACAGCTCATGTTTATATATAAATACAACGTTATATCCGTCTAAATGATCAGATTCAGTAACCTTAACCTCGTCTCCGTGCTCATGTGTAACACAGTATAACCTTATAACATATATCACCTATAACATGTAGTTTTCATTGTTATTCTGTGTAAGGAGGCTTATGAGTGGCTTTGTTGGGTTCTGTACTACAGGTTCACTTCACTATGGGTACATTTGCATTGAAAATTCATTCAAATACACAAGCTACAAAAATAGATGCATGTGTTTTTTTTGTTTTTACATATCACACAGAGCAAGTTTGCATGTGATTTCTCCTACACTTCACTCCACACTGGAGTTTATAACCAACCTGAATTAGTCCAGCAAGGAGTGTATGCTCCCATACTAATAATAAGCAAGCAAGTTAACTGCTCCTTTGTCAACCCCATCATGGCTCAGTCAGCTGTTTTTGAGGAATCTGATGTTGAAAGGATAAAAAATGCCCCGTCACCTTCTTCAACAGGGACAAAGTGAAACTCTAGTCAATCTCTTCCTCATTTATGTTCCTCATCCAGCAGCAGTCCTGACACAGACTTCAGAGGAACTGACTGTATGACACTACTGTCTGTTCCCAGGGTTACCAGCAACCAGTGCATTTGTAATGACCTTATATGTAATTTCTTACTTTGTCTGTCAAAATTTAGACTTGTTATCTCACAGTTGTGACCAGTTATTACTCATTATTTTAACTAGTGATGTCATAATCATGACCATTCATCTGATCCATTTTTTTCTTTTCATCTAAAAAGTTTGATTTTTTATCACTGAGTCACAACGTAAATATTTTCCCATCAAGTTTAGCATTCAACCTTTTGGTTTTCTTTAACTGAAACCCCCTATAAGAGTTCAGATTAGAACTCAGACTCTGGCCACAGCTCAAATTTTGCTCATCAGAGCATAAAACAAATCATGTTATAAAAGTTAAACTGTTGGCAGTTATTCATTTCTTGCGTCACCGAGAAACAGAAAGTAAAGTTTCCAAAGTGTGTTTTTGACAACGCGCCACCGAGAACACGGAGGTATTTCCCGAACAATTGACTTGACATCATCTTCAGCGTGAGATCAGCTGTAGAGACACACACAGATCTGTTGCTGAGAAACGAGGATGAAGTTAGATGTCGTGGTGGTGCTGTCGTGTGTGTCTGTCTGCCTCACAGGTAGGTTCCGTCAGAACCGTGCAGGTAAACCTTATTCAGTCTTTCAGAAAACTGTGTGGTCAGTTCAAAATGTGTCGATCAACCAATCAGTTAAAAAGGTGAGCTTGACAATTTGTTAATTCCTAAATGTGTTGAAACTCTGGTGGATATATACTTTTGCTGCTCAGCTGATTTGATACTGGTTCTTCACGACTCACTGGATTTTCCACTCAAGTGGGAAGAGAGGACAGATAAGGGGAAGTGATCATGTGGGAAAAAAATGTAAACATAATTTTTTTTTTTTTCATGTACAACATTTGCCGAAATTAAAAGCAGGCCCAAATAAATAAGAATGTGTTGAAGACTGCGTTTCACAACGTTTGTACGGTTCCCTCGAACGTCACAAGTTTAAGAATTGAGCCTTTTTTTAAGGAAGTCCGGCGACGACAGACTTTTACAGCAATAATGTCGCGAAGAAACTGACACTTTTCACAAGGAATGACACATCTGAATGTTTTGTATTCAATGCCGAATTTACAAGAAGACACCAATGAGTTCAAATCTGCCGGAGTCGTTTTACAAAGTTGTTCACGTTTCTCCTTGTGATGCAATAACTGTTAAAGTCACTCGATTTATAAGGGAGTCTGGGAAAATGTTTCTTTTAACCTGCGTATCATTAATCAGTATTACTTGTGATATAAATAACGGTTGTTGGCGATGTATTATAGACCCCTAAAGATCTGTGATGAGACTACTTTAATGGGAGATCAGACCCTGCATTAAAAGGACAATTCACTCAAAAATATTTTTTGTTCTGTTTTAAAACACATCTCCAGCTACATTAGTTCCCTTAGCAAAAAGTAGTTTATTTAAGTGTACTAAAAGTATACTTATTTTATATTAAAACTGAGGCAGTATACTTGAAGTTTACTTTTTATATACTACATTTTATATACTTAAGAAAAGTATGGTGAAGTATAATTGGCTTATACTGAAAAGTATAAAGAATAGTCTAAAACTAAGTACATTAATACTTAGACTTATACTTTGATACTAAAGTTTATACTTGTACTTCAGTATACTGTGGACTATGGCGCAAAGACTCTTGGGTATTCTGTTGTTGTTGGTGTAATTATGGTTTGTGAATGTGTTTGTGAATAAGATGATGTGTAAGATGGTTGCTGTTTAATTGACATCCTTGTTCTGTGGTTACATTGTGTCGAATTAACAAAGATGATAACAATGTTGGCACCGTGAGTGAAGGGGTGTTTTCCGGGAGAGACTTCCTGTCTGTTAAGTAGTGAACATGTAAGATAATAGATGGTAAATCTCTTGCTTGTGTGTACTAATACTTATAATATCTTGATGTAAGTACAGAAAAGGGTTGAGTCATTGAGTGATGCTTACATTTAATTTAGCAGAATAAAAATGTTTTTCACTACACACATTTGCTTTGAGGTATCACCCTTGTTGTATACTTTCATGTTACTAAACTAAAATGTGGACTAGAAGTATATACTTAGTACACTAGTAGTATATAGATGAGTGTACTTGATGTATACTTGAAAGTGTACTTCTGTAAACTTAAAATGACCTTATAAAGTATACATAAAGTATACTTTTATAATGTAAAATGTTCCAATTTAGTCCGAAGAAGTATCAAATTAATATACTTTCTAATATGCTACAAGTACATGGTCCATAGTGTACTTGCTATACTTATACTTATACTCAAGCATTCTTGAGTATGAACTTCAAGTATACTACTTTTTGCCAAGGGTTGTTTTGTTGTGAAGCTCAAGAAATGTTTTGTGCACTGTTCTCTTATATATTTTCCCAATATACGTTTTTTCATTATGTTGATACTCACTTTATCAATGAAATTTTGCCCAGCTTCATTTAGTCAAACTGGATTCTTTAGTTTATGTAAAACAAAACACAACACAAAAACCAGGTCAACAAAACCACAACTGAATTGAGGGTTGAAAAAAAAATTAGATTGAAAGGGCACCAGCATGCAGAAAGTTATGAGTCAGTGGTGCAACATTTCTAAACCCTGGTAAATATTAAAGCTGTGGCCGATAACATTATAGAAACCAGCAGAAAACAAGTTAAATTCAGCCAACCAAGACTCCTAACAACAAAGCACTTCCCCATACAACACGATTATAAAACCACATTTCCAAGACTGAAACCTCCAACTGCAAACAAGGGCAATTTTTAATTTCTGTTTTATAAACTTTTCATCCATGACGGTTTTATGTTTGTTAAACGTTACTCAAGCCGAGGAAGGCAATTTAAAATCACAAGTTATCACAATGCAAAGTCTGAGGGCTGCGAGGGAACCTTTGCATAACCAGGAAGCAAATCCAATAGACTGTTAAATGCTACAGTCATCTTAACAAGAGCAAAATAGCCGTCAAGAATGTACATAAGTTTGAAAATGTTGCTTCCACAGCATCTCTTTTTAGTGATCAGCAGCTGTGTGCTTTGTGGCACTTAGGTGGCTGAACGACAGTTGCTGCAACTGCTGCTCACCTGTTCTTTTGGTCATGGACTGTGTGTTTTGTGCTACTGAGTTAGATAGCTGCTTAGTGACATGCTGAAAGGCTGTGAGTTGTGACTTTAGCACATCATTGTCATCATGAACTGTATTCAACTACCTCAAGTCTCACTCACATGTAAAAAACCACCATATATTATCTGATGAACATAAACAGTGAACATGGCAGTAATTAGTACTCAATACTAATAATAATTATTATTATTGTTATAATATTTTTTTTTCCCCACAGGCCAATCGGATCCTAAACAGGATGAAGGCAAGTAAAACATAGTTGTCTTTTCCACACTGTATTATGTTCATGCAGGTATCCACCCAATCGCGTTCTTTTACGTTGTTGTAAAAAGGAAATGCACTATGGTGAGGTAAAATGATGAAAAGATTTATGTTGTGTCTCGTTAAAGAAAACCACCATATAATTTGCCCAAAGAGCCGGGTTGAAGCTACAGTAGGCGAGGATGTCACTTTGGACTGCTACCTCCATCCTCAACGAGATGTGACTACAGAACAATTTGAATGGAAGTTTAACAAGAAAGAACGTGCCCTCGTCTACAGAAGTAAAGGTTTTTCTGCAACCGATCAGGCAAAAAAATTCAAAAACAGAGCGTCTCTTGGGAGCAATGGGAGTCGAACAGAGGGGAAAATTCCACTGATAATCAAAAACATTACGAAGGCTGATGAGGGAACGTACAGCTGTTCGGTTGGAAAAAGGCGAAGATCCTGCGAGATTCGACTCATTATTGGTAAGTAGTGCAGTGTATCTTATACTTGATGTGTTGATGAAACACAGTACAAATACTGTAAATTAATCACACAACTACTGTGAACATCTTTTTAGACCAATCTCATCTTCTGTATATTTATCAGATATCTACTATGTATATATATATATATATATATATATATATATATATATATATACACATACTGCACCTTTGACTGCAGACCAGCTTTTTGTTGGTCTTGTTGGTTTTGTAGATGAAACCCTTAGCCTTGATCAAATATGTGATGATGAAGATGTGTTCAGTGACACAGTGTACTTCTGCCCCGGTTGGCTGGATGTAATTGGTTAACATGAACCAATTAAAGTATTCATGATGCAATTGTTCTTTCTTCCTTTTTTCCCCCTGACAGAGCTGCCAAAGAAATCTGGTAAGTAGTTAAGTTTGTTCAACAGTTTGCATCAGTTTTGTCTTTATCATTGTTACAGGTTTAAATATTCATTTAACGTTTGCATAACCAGGAAGTCAATTCTTACAACCCAGATTACCTATTTGCGTGTTGGATGGTTCAATCACTGCGTCCTTCATTAATCTTTTCATTCTGGACTCCTTGAAGAGCATTATCCTGCTTATACTACAGTCACTTACCAACCCCCCCCCCCCCAAAAAAAAACAAAACAAAAACAAAACAACCATTAATATATTTCCGATTATTTTTATGTGTTTTGCCCTTAAGATAAAAGTTTTTCCCCAAGCACTAACTCCCTGGCAACACATGAGACTAAAAGGACCAATAAAATAAAATCCCATAAGTTTATTATGTAAAGTAAATAGGACAGACCTTAGATATGACTTCACAATTCATCCACTAGGCACTGATTGACAAGATGGGTCACAGGTGATACCATCAGACAGTTTGAGTCCATGCTGCTAAAACATTTTCAGAATGATGATGAAATAAAGTGAAATTCTATACAGTTTATCTCTTCTTTCCTGGGTAACTTTGTCAACTTTTGTCAACAGTTGATAAAGAAGAAGTGGTTCAATTCCCCAGCATGACACCCAAATGTAAGTAAATAATTTCAAAATGTTCTAAAACTGCTCATGTAGAGCACATTTTATAAGATACTGGAGTCAAGCCTGAATGAGAGGAAATTACAATGTTACAACTAAGGTACAGTATTTGTCAGATGTACAGTCTGCAGGCTACCAGCTTTATCTCAGCTACCTTTATTTCAAAACATTTGAATAGAAACCTGGCCATAGTTTTAGCTCTGCCTTCATACTGTGTACTCAGAGAAAACTTGTTTTTTCTGTCATTCTGTCCCCCAATTTCTCTGTAGCGACAGATCCACCAAAGGACAACAGTAAGTGCTTGAGTTTGTTCAGCTGGAAAAATTTTGCCTTTATCAGTGTGGTCTGACATAACAGATGAGGTCATTATTTGTAAGGATGCTCCAAATGAATGGCCACCATCCCGGTGTTGACGGTGTGACGAAAGAGAGCTTCTGCTCAGAGTGGCATGAAGGGCTAAACAGTGAACTGCAGTTTAATGTGACAACACAACAAGTTAGGACTGTATATATTTACTGAAACACATGCTGAGTGCAGTTTGGAGGTGAAAGTACACTACTCAAAATGAGTTAAGGATATTGTCATGTTTCACATAATTGTTTATCTGTGACATATCTGATTTTATATTTTGTGGTATGAGAATATTTTTGGTCATCTCCCCCCCAGACAAAGAAATATTCCACTATCCAACTCTGGAAATATGCTGTTGGGCATGATAAATGCACCCATACTTCAAAATCCCTAACTCATTTTGAGTAGTTTACTCGGAATTTATAGTTATAGGCGATTTACATGTTTTTACCAAACTTACGCAACGGAAACAGCAAATTCCCAGATTCTGTAGATAACTTTGAATATTTTGAATCAATAACAAAAAAGCTTTTTTATTTGCTCTATATTTTAATGGATAATTAACAACTAAGATGGCAATATAGACACATCCTTTCTTTTGGTAATCAGTAATTGACCTAAAAAAATCCTGATCGGCACACACTGAATCATCTGTCAAACTGGCTTTCAGTCTTGTGGATTAACTTTAGAATTTCTCTTATTACTTTCGGGTTTGAGACACATTTCGAGACTAATTGGTGAACATAGTGCCGCATTTAACAGCTAAAGAGACAGACAATTCCCTCAGCGGATGGTGGAGAACAAAAAAATTAAAATCATTTAGATATTGGAATTCATCAGGTGACACAATTATGATCATTTTATTGTGTTGCTCTGATATTTCAGGAATATTCTAAATGGTATTATTGTTCAGGAAGAGATACTAATAATTTTGGCAACACAGACTCATGCCTATCTCTGTGTGCATTGTGATCCCTGAGCAGAAGAAGTGGGTGGAAAAAATTGATGAATAAACGTTGCACAGTGTGAAGAACAAATCTTGACATATTTCCTCTGTACTTTCAGTGCTCACCATAATTCTTGCTGTTGGTATTCCTACTACGCTCATAGCAACTGCCAGTGCCGCCATTTTGTGGCATTATTGTGGAAAGACCAGTAAGTCTTTTTGTTAATTTTGGGGTGGGCTCACATGTTTTAAGTCTGTCTTAAAACAATAGTCAAGTGCTCACTTAGTGTAACACATTTGTCATGTTTGGCACTGATAAAGACAACTTGAAATAACTGTGAACATATCCTCTAACATGAAACCTACAATTTTCCATAATCAAAGCTGCACTAGAATCAGTTACAGTGTCCTAAATGAATGTTTTTTTCACAGTTTTGCGCAAATGTATTGATTTATTAAATATCACTTGTTCTTCTGTAGTCATAACACACAATATGTTTTTTGGAGGGTATTACTTTCACAAACACAGAGCAAAAAAATGATAAGGGTGAGCAAAAAACTTTAGTCATAACATTTGTTATACAGGCACACTGTTCATCAGTTGTTTTTGTGTATTTATAACACAATGGAACACTATTTTATTTTCCACAGACACTACACCAGAGCAAAATGATCCTGGTGAATGAAACAAGTGATGCCTTACTGTATCCTTTGATATAAGCCTATTATGACTCCCGTATCATTTGTCTGGACAGTAACACAGTTTATTCATAATAATAAACAAATTCAGCTTTATACTAAGCAGCTGTTTCAACTTAAAGATGAATTAGATAAGACCAGATCATTTTAAGTCAATAAAGTGTCAGTTTGTTGTAATTAAGGTAAAACCTCATGTAGTTTTGTGTTAAAGCACTAGTCAAGGAATCAAGTTGAGGAACTGTGTTGTGTTTTGGTGTATAACCTGTGTGATATGAAGTGCTTTGCAAGTGTGAGACACTTTGTCTTGTAGCCCCTGAGGAGTGGCCGCTGAACAGGGGAGGAAAGCCAAGCGGCAGTCAGACGTCCCCATCACCAGAGCAGTCAGGTAGGATTGTTCAGCCAGCGTTAATATCATAAAGAGTACGGTCTGGCCTTTGATGATTAAAACACTCCAGATTGAGGTCTTTGATAAAGTAGTTTTACTCATCCCGACTTGACGAGGCTAATAACAGAAATTAGCTATTTTGAATGATTAATAATCTGTTTGTGCCATTTAGGTACACTAGAAAGGAGAAGAGGCAACAGGTCATCGAATGAGAACAAGTCTGGGACAATCGAAGTGAAGAACATGTGAAACACCAGCGAAAGTAAAACTTGAACCCAACTATTGTTTGTTTGACACCAACAAAATGTAGAGAGGTTTTATTCCATCCAAATATTTTCTCATCAGGGGCCTCTACTAAAACAGCACATTTGATGGACTTTATAAGGGCCTGCCACCCATTATCAGCAGTGTTTACTTGTGTTGAATGTTTTCTACACTATGAAAATGCAAAAGCAATCAACAAACAAACAAGCTAGCCAATTCCACAATAAGTTGACTATGTGTTTTAGTAGTGCATCAAACGGCAACAAAAACTGCCATATTAATCTGAAATGTCCACCATATCCATTTCAAAAACACGTTAAGGCCAAAATACAGTATTCCATGATTGAACGGTGAAAAAACGGCAAAAATAACAGAAATCATGGGTGCTTTTTTTTCATGCTATTATTGCAAAAAAGAGATGATAGGTGCTTCTGTGTCCATCCATGCTTCAACAGCCAATGGGTGATCATGTAGACAAGTAAATAAATAACTTTGATTAATTTTTGCTATTGTTACTCTCAAGCATAAGTAACATGTGGACCCATTACCCAGAGGTCAATTTTCTATATATTTTTTAATTATTTTTTAGTGTTTGTAATATTTTCAGCATGATGATGATTAGTTTTTCTTTAATGCTGTGATATTATTAACATTAACATTAACTGGTGGAGACATTATGTGTCTCATTGAGTTATAACATAAATCTTTAAATGTATAATATAAACAACATATTCAAAATGTATTACAGCAAGTTTGCATCTCTTGTTTTCTTTAAACTATGAAACTAAGTCCTCTCCGGAGAAATTAACTCTCAACAATGCATGCTTGGAAGTATGTGATCATTAGAGATGGGCAGTAGTGACGGGAAACGGCAGTTCTTTTTACTTTACTGAATCTCTAGAATCCGTTCATCAAAATGATTCGTTCAAAAGATTCATTCACCAAATCGTTCAGTGCTTTCCAACTCCCTGAACTGACAAGCAGCCAAACGATCCGTCATTCAGTTCATGATTCAGCCCAGAGGTTCACGTTCACTTAATGAGGGACGGTGCGTTCAAGGACTATAGTACACAATCATTCGCGGGAGACGCAGCGCTGCTTTGAGTGGTATACATGCACTGAAATTATTACACAGTGAAAGTGTCCTCTGTGCACAGTAAAATGTGACGGCAGGCTGAGGACGTGAGTTACGTTACCTGCTGAGAATCAAGTTCACGAAAATCACTTAACATGATGCTACACGGATGTTAGCAACACAGTGCTAATTTTAGCCGTACGGTTACTGAATGTGAATCAACTCCTCTGCCCTGAGTGAGTGAGTGACACATCACCACTTTCAGCACAGTACGTGAACGAGAATCACGTCCTCAGCAACAGTTCTCTGTGTGCAGTAGGTTCGCGAATCATGAACGAATCATGTCCTCACAGTTCTCTGTGTGAGCGCAGCAGTTCCACTCCCTGCCGGCATGCTTGCAGCTGAGCTCAACTGAACTGAGAAAGGAACAAATCCGTTCATGAAGTGATTCCATTCACTTCGTTCACTCAAAAGATTTGTTCGTTTGAATGACACGTTCGCGACCGACACAACACTAATGGGCAGATGATACGGAAACCGTGAGACACAGTCACTGTTTCAACACGCTCTGCCAGAGCTTGTATGAAGAATAACAGTCAACTGATGATGTCTGAAGCTTCAAACGTGATAATTTTGAGAGTTTGTCGGCTAAACGATGCTGTTGGCACATCAGTGGATCTGAAAGGGGGAAACTTAGAAATGTCACGATGGTTATTAGAAATACATAGTCATATGTAACATTATTCTTCATATCAGGTAATGATTTAATAAAAATAAGGGTAAGTTAATATATATTTCTCTCTGAACCTGTGTGACTCATATGAAATATCCCATAAATATAAACATTTAAATGAAAAACATGAGCTCACAGTGACAATATTTCATGTCAACAAAAATATTATATATCTAATCTTGTTAGAACATATTGAGGTCCATTTTACTGTAATGTATTGCGCTACAACATCTATATTAATGCAGCATTTCTAAACAAATCCTACTGTTGGGACTCACAGATAAAGTCGTTCACTGTGGATTTCAAAATGGACGCTGAACTGAACTCAGTTTCCCAGAATTCCCCAGTATTCACACCTAGGCACAAATTCAGCTTTGGGCTACTATTGGTCAGGGCGACAGACCATTACTAGCTGTTATGGTAATTTTGGTTGTAGTTTTTATGTTAGTTATTAATCAGAACTATAAACAGTTTAGTTCCTTTTTCTGAGACTGATTTGGTGAACTGGCCAGCTTTTCCCTTCTTCAAGGTGCCTTGAAGTGATCGAATGTAAACTGGATCTTATTATTTATCCTAATTGATAATTATCCGCGATAATCATGAATTATTATTGATAGCCAAATTTAACCAAAAACTCCCTATTAATGTTGCACAACGCACTACATATGGTACCCCATGTGAGGAAGTGTATATTACACTACATAATCAATTAATAAACAACACAAAGGTTTCTTGAACTGTACACGTTCAGCCTCAGTCTTTAATGGCTGCTTTACGCCACCAGATGTCACTTCATCTGCCCATCACTTATGATCATATCTCATCGTCGCTAAAAATATGTTATTATTTTCTATCAAAGACAGACAAAATAGTTGGCAATCTGAGAAGAAAGCAATGTTTATAGGTAAACAATGTAAATGCTGTTTTTCATTATTCTTTAATTACACTGTGCAATCAACGTTTACTTCATAGTGACAGCTCACCTCTAAACCGAGCCACATACTACCTAAGGAATATGTTATACCACCATCAAACTATCAGTAACAGCAAAATGTACTTAATGTAAAAAGTAAAAGTATTCATAGTGCAGTAAATTGATATTGTGTGTTTGTGGATTAATATTCCTGCTGCATTAATGTGTATGTGTCATTTTACTGCTGTAGATGTTTAATGTCACGTTCCTTTACACCCAGCTGAGTAGTTTAACGTACAGCGGTGCATCTTCTTCATCTTATGTCTTCGTCTTCATCAATGTTGTTGAAATGTATAAAAATATAAATGTTTTTCACTGCACAGGAAAAGTTATTATCGTATAAATAACAGGTGAAAATCATTTGTACTGACACAAAGTTCTGCTATATCAAAACCTGCTGTGAAAGGTGATTGTAGTCAGTAACAAAGTACATTCACTCAAGTACTGTACTTCAGTACAGTTTTGAGGTTGTTATACTTTACATGAGTATTTTTATTTTCTGCTACTTTTTACTTCCACTCCGTATTTTGAAGGCAAATGTTGTACTTTATGCTCCACTATATTTATCTGATAACTTTAGTTATTTTGTGGATTACACTCTGCATCTGTGGGACATCAATACGCTTATTTATCAACAATCAAATAAGAAAACACACTGACTCTGTTCATCAGAAAGAAAAAAACGGCAATAATCAGTCAATTAACAATCATCAGTTAAATTACTTTTGATACTTAGTGACATTTAATTGCAGATACTTTTACTACTTTTACTTGAGTCCTATCTATACGTGTCGCTTTTCACTTTACTGTTGGGCCTGTACTGGTTGTTTTCTTTCTCCTGTAGTTTCTGGGCTTTCCTCCTCAAAAGTGTCGGCGTGTAGTTTGATGATAAAAGAATTCTGCGGAGGCAAGCCTGGGTGGAATGATAGAGCAATCTTTATTGAAACAGAATCTGAGCCCTGGATCAGTCTGGATCAGAAGTGGCCGCTTTCTGATATTATCAATTCTGTGGAAAAAGCAATGCCAAAATGCTCCGCCCTCTGCCCTATCAGAACTCTTATCTGCCTTTCGTTCTTAGGAGATCTACCAAGTGCCACCCCCTCTATCTTCCTGTGAGGGCCTTTTTAGAGTCCCTTCTCAAGTACACCCACTTCTTCTGATTGGTCCCTTTGCCAATTTATCCAATAGACTAAAAGAGGAGTTGACCTGTTTCAGGCATCACCCACCATTTGGCATGCAGGTCAAACTTAGTTAAACACTTTATGATCTGTTAACCTCTGACCCCCTCACGGTTGGAAGCCAACCCCTGGACCTTCACTCACACAATGAAAATAAATTAGTCATGATTGAATCTAGACTGAGTACATAAGAATGTATTGCCCTCCAGATACCTCACTCCCTCTGCCAGTTCTGTCTCTGTCTCTCTCCCTTTGTTGCTCTCTACTGCCTTCTCTTCCTTTGTCTGTTTGTTTACCTTCCAGGATGACACACTTATACAGGTGTTATTCTGGATGACAGCATTTAAGGAGGATTAAGTGGAAGTCTCACTCTCTCCGGAGCCACTGCCCAGCTCACATTAGAAGGGGATGTTTTTCCCTTTGTCTGCTTTTTGCCTTTTCCCCCTACTTCTTTTTCAGTGATGGGGTTTTGTTTTGTTAGTTTGTTTGTAGTGTAGTTTGGAGATCACAGTAATCCAGTTTAGAGTCGATAGTTGGGTGCAATGGCACACTGTGTGGCTGGTTCGATGATTTCCCCTTTTGTTTATTTCAGCTGGGATCTCCAACCTTTTTTTGTAAATACTTTGCTTGAGCTTCTTTGATTTCAAAATAAACTTTGGTTCCATTTTTTCGACGTCTGAGCATCCTTTTAAATAGTTACACCCTCTCTGCAAGTATTTTGGTTAACATTACCAAAATACTATTTTAACTAATATCTTTACTTCTACTCAGTCATGACTTTTGGGTACTTTTTGCAACACTGGCTGAAGTGAAAGTTGTGTTTTGCTTTGTTGCTGTCAGCCTGGTTGTTGAGACTCAAACCTTGAACAGGATCCAACATTTTTTATGTAGACAGTACTCCTCACAGCTGCTGTATCTGTGAAGAGAGCTGACACCGTGAAAAAACAAAAGTGTCCAATAACAGAGTGAGGATGATCTGATAACAAAGAGCAGACCTGATGGAGTAACACTGTGTATCCTGACATGTTGGGGAAATCTTTGATTTTATTTCTTTGAAACAGAACAGAATACTCCTAGTGACATGGGTTAGGGTTAGGGAACAGATCAACCAGCAACACTGATGAGGTTATACTATCTGCATTAGTTTGAATCGAAACAGAGAAATGCAAACTGTAAAATCGCATCTGCACAGCAGTGAAGTCTGGACATTTTGATGGCCTGAAGTATGACAACACAGGAACCTATTGTAGATATTGAAACCCCCTATAGTCCAATTATGTATTTAATGAAGCTTTTTTATATATATATCATGATTATTGCCTTTCCAAGTTATTTTGAAGTGTCTATAAATTTGTTCCTTGCACTGATTTATTTAATTTTCATGTTGTTGGGTAGGTTTAAACAGAGACTTTGGATTATTTGCCAAACTCAAACACTAACACAGGGTGTATATTCCTTCCTCTAGGATGTGAGCCTAAATAAACAATGCGAGTCCAGTCATTATTCCACACTGCCATGATGCTGAACTCCTCCACAGTAAGGTAAAGCTGTTCATCCACTTTGAATGGTTCCATGAAGTACCATGAAGTGTAGAGGATGATGGAGTCAATGTTTCTGGCTTTGCTGTTCACCTGTCTGAACCTAACAGGTAGGTTTTTATTACTCACACAGACAGTTGTTCATTCTGAAGGTAAACTGCTACACTTCTGTAGCTGCAGATCCACTCTGAGCATTTATATTGACCTGTAATAATGTGATGAAAATGGCAGAGCTTAAATTTAAAATGATGTTGCTCTAAAGCTAAAAGCAGCCTGTTTTCTTGTCTGTGAGAGAAGAAAATTTAATCAGAAAACTGATTTCTTTTTATCCGTGTATTGTAATCCTCAACACTGGTGTGCAACACAGAAACAGGAATTTTCCGTTCAGTCTGCATCAACTGCAGTCAAGTTTAGGTTCAGTGTATAAACCAATACAACAACTGATCTGCAGTTTCATGATGTCCAATGAAACATGTTATATAGAATATTAAGAAGGTATTGTATCTTTGTAATTCCCATTGTGAAATACAGGAAGCCAGAACATAACAGTAGCTTGTTCAGTCAGTCTCTGTGTACCCAACAATCTTTTCCAATACCAAGTTGTTGCTGTGTTTACAGTCATCACAATGATGATAACTTATGGTGATAATTACTTATAATTTATGGCTCCATATTAAAGTACATATGTATGAATTGCTGTATAATGCTCAATTAAGGGCCTGAGTGTTGAATACATTGAGCAGATTTGCCTTTTGGATTCACAATTATTTTGAGACATCATACATTTTCTGATGTGAATTATGCTGATCATGTGTTGGAATATACTTTGTTGAGACTTCTGTTTTGTTGGTGTTATTATGATAGTTATGATGATCGGATGTCTGATAGTGTGACGTGATCTGTAGGAGTGGTATGCCCTTTCATTTATGACAGGTGAACAGGTGCTCACCGGAGCACCGGGCAAACAATTTTCAGCCGCACAACAGAAAAACCTTCGTCTGAGGCCAAATTCATTTATGATCATTCTGTTATTGTCCTTCAATTAAGGCCAAATGTGGCACTGAGAACAACAACGTTAATCTACATGGACAGTAAGCTGCTGTTTGTTTGATGAGTGTGTGTCAGAGTCTTGACATGGAGAATTTAAAGTAAACTACCTCAAAACTGACACATCCAACCTGCACCACCCTCTCATCAGACGCCTCCGTCACACCTGCTCTGAATCATCGTCTTCTGCTCAGCCGGAGGAGATAACAGCTGACAAAATGCTGCGTACCTTTTGTGTTTTAGATTACCTGCCCCAGGCTCTTCCCAGCCTGTTGTCACACCTATTTCTGCACACGAGTGCTGGCGACTGTTTCCTGCTTTTTAAATGAATACCTGTGCTGCTGTTCGACCCACCTATGTCCAATGAGTGTGTGTGATCAGGAAACTTTTTCAGAATGACAAACTGAATTCATTGTCTTTGATAACATGTATAATAAAGTGCTCCTGTCTGTTTGTTCTTCAGTTTTATGTGTGGCTCACACACTGCTGATTGGTTCACATCAACCAATCGTAGCCCTGGTTGGTGATGACGTCCTTCTTCCATGTCACCTGGAGCCTCCACTGGATGTAACAACACTATCAGTGGAGTGGAGACGTGGTCCAGCCCTGGTCCACGTCTATAGAAGTAGGGGGGATGATCCAGCTTCTCAGGACCAGAACTTCAAAGGTAGAACTTCTCTCTTCCAAGATGAGATGACCAGAGGAAACATTTCTCTAAAACTGACAGACGTCACTGAGCAGGATGCAGGAAATTACACCTGCTCTGTTCCCAAACTGCAAAGAAGCTATGTTACACTCGTTGTTGGTGAGTACAGATAAACTGAAGCATATTGAAATGAAATGAGAGAAAATATTACATTACATTTTCAATGTTTCTGTTGTTAAAACTCTGCATATGTTTGGGTTCAGTCAGGGTTCAGAAAACAAAAACACCTGTTTTGGTTGCTACAAACAAGCTGCAGATGGCCTGACTTACCATAAACTTACAGAAGATGATTAGGCCTTATGTAAAAAAAAAAAAAAAAAAAAATAGGAATTGAGACACTTCTAACAAAAAGTTGGAATTCTGAGATTAAAGTCTCTCTGTTTCTTTCTGGCACTAAATCCTGCACAATGGACCTTTAAGATAATTTTTTTTTGTTTCCTCAACAGAAACTCTTCTTGTTGGCTCTGATGTTATCTCACACATTTTAACATTTCATTTCATTTTTCATCCACAGAGCCACAACCAGGCCGTGAACGTGGTAAGTAGATACAGTGATGTGTTTCCTGTACACAGATATCATCAGTGTGTCATTAAACAGGTGAATTCTTCAGCAGTCAGGTGTAAAAGCAACATCTGCTGGACGGCTGTTGACCCTGTTCACGAATCAGTTCACTATTAAACTGGCACTATTAAATGCCAGTCAAATCAAAATACTGTTATCACGTGAAAACAGTCTGCCTCTTAAAGTAAGTTCCTGAACAGATGATCCATATTTGAAAATGGATGAATGTTATCTTTGAAGCCCAAAGTGAAGAACAAATCCTGACTTGTTTCTCTGTTCTTTCAGGTTTTTACGCCACTTTTATAATTATCATTGCTGCCATTGCTGTGATTGTACTTGTTGTTATTGGCGCATGTCTGAAGAACAAAAAGATCGGTAAGTCACAAATTTCTCCTCTTTTTATTTCCCGTCTGTCTTAAAACACTGCTGCATCTGATAACATTTAAACATTATATATATTATTATATAGAGATACATATATATATATTTCTTATTTGGACACCACTGTCATGAAAACAAATCCCAGCTTTCTTTAACAATTTATCAGATGTAACGTTACATTAAGTACAGTGTACAGTGCTCAGACTGTCGAGGTTATATAAAACTCTAACACTCTCTGAAACAGAGTCAATAACTTCAGGCAGCAACATGCTAACAGCTAACACTCTGTCTAAATGGATAAATGTTTTGATCAAAAACTGGCTCTATCAGGCATTACTGTGAGAAATAACAGCACTTTGGTTGTTTTTACACAGTAGAAAGACATTTTTTTTCGGAAGACCAGGCAGTCCTCTAAAAATGTCTTGTGAGTGATGATGAAGAGAAACAGTTCCTGAGGGTCAAGTCAAAGCTTCATGAGAAAGAGGAGAAGATCCTGCTACAACAGAACATCAACATGTTTCCATAGCAGCCCTGCCATTTACACTGTCAGTGGTCTCACTATGGCACTATGACCAGTCCACTGCAGCCTCAACTAACAGCAGTCCAACATCTGGAAAATTCCTCTAGAGCAAGGATCCAAACGATGGCAGGCTTAGGCGTCGACATTTCACACCCTGCACACTGGACCTGGAGTTCAGTTCAGTTGTTGAGTAAATATTCTAAGTTCCTTTATGTCTTTCTACTCTGCACTCTTTACTGGCTATATAGACAATTTGACGAGCAGTGACAATAAGAAGTACTTAAAAAGCTCATTATTTCTGGGTGGCATTCTCTGAATTTATGCTTTAATTTCCTAGATCAACATGAATGTCTTTACTGTTCAGTTTCTATATTTTTTGTTTTTATTTTGTGCCACTTAAGAAAATGGTGTTTTTGCTCCATTTCATATAAATATTATCTTAGAAAACAACACCGAAATGTATTAAAGTTTCCAAGTTAATGTTGGAAAAACAAAGGAACTTATTTAAACCAGCAAACCCAGTCTCATCAGTGATACTGAGTGATCAAACTGTTTGATTATGTGAGAACTCACACAGATGACAAACTGAGTTTTTTTTGGTTTTATATGTAAGAGAGTCAGTCAGAGACTGTTTTAATCAGGAAACTGGAGAGGTTTAGAGTCAGTGTTGACCTCTTTATAATATGTTCAACAAAACCACACAAGTTTCCGATCACACTTCAAAACACGAGCTGATTGAATGAAACTAAACCTGTTAAAGTGAACAGTCCTGCTTGCTTACCTGTTTGCAGTATTCTAACATTTTTCTTCTTTTTCACAGATTTTTGTGTCATTTTGAAATAGTTTCATTTAAAATCTTACCGACTGTATTTTAAATAGTGAGAACTGTTGTTCTGTTTGTGATTTTGAAACTGACAGAATGTCCTGTGTTTGTTTACACTCCTGAGAAATAATCTCACCACCACCGACCCACACAGTGTTGTTATGTTTGTGAGGTATATGGTGTTAAATTTACTGTTATTGTGTCATAATTATGTTGTTATCCAGTGAACGATCTCATAAATTCTCAGCATTTCTAAACAAATATATCTGCTCCATAATTAACACAAAGGTTTCTTGGACTGTACACGTTCAGTCTCAGTGTTTAATGGCTGCTTTATCTTTTAAAGCCAGCAGATGTCGTTGCATCTGCCCATCACTTAAAATCATGTCTCTTTAGAAATGTATTATTTTTGATCAAAGACAGACAAAAAAATTGGTAACCTAAGAAAGAAAGTGAGGTTTATAGGTAACAAATGTAAATGCAATTTTTCTTTATTCTGTCATGAGACTGTACAATCAAAGTTTACTTCATGATGATTCAACAAGGTTAGACTAAAGCACTTCTCTGTGCATCAAACACAGAGTAAACAATAAAGCTGGATGTATGTTCTCTGATTGTAAACTTAAGGGCATCATCAGGAATGTTGTTTTGTTTCTCATGTGGTCACTGTCTTTTATCATTGTTTATCATGTTTTATATGTTGTGTTTTCTTTTTGTATGACTGCAGCAATTGATTGTAATCTCAGTGTGACTTTCTGGTGAAAAATGTATAAAAATGAATATTTTTCACTGGACAGGAAAAGTTATCATAAAAGTAAAAGATTTGTTCTGACACAAAGTTGTGTCACATTAAAACCTGCTGTGAAAGGTGATTGTATCCAGTAACTAAGTACATTTTACCCACTACTGTACTTCACACAGGTATTTTTATTTTCTGCTACTTTTTACTTGTTTGTTTCTTTGATTTCAAAATAAAACTTTGGTTCCACTATTGTTCCATCTGATGACTGAGCATCCTTTTAAATACATCACACCCTCTCTGCTAGCATTTCTGTAAGAGGGTCCTTAACATTACAAAAATATTATTTCAATTTGATATATTTACTTCTACTCAGTCATGACTTTTGGATACTTTTAACACTGGCTGAAGTGAAAGTTGTGTTTTGTTTTGTTGCTTTCAGTTCGGTTGTTGAGATTCATTTCTATCAGATGTTTCTCCTCAAAGCTGCTGTATCTGTGAAGAGAGCTGACAGTTTAAACACAGAACAGAAAACTGAAAAAACAGAGGTGTCCAATAACAGACTGAGGAGGATCTGATAACAAAGAGTTGACCTGATGCAGCTACACAGTGTGTCCTGACATGTTGGTGAAATCTTTGATTTTATTTCTTTGAAACAGAACCATCTTATTATAATACTATTTTGAGGTACTGTGAGGGAAAATACTGACCGATGAAGAATCTGCATGTTTCACTGATAAGAGTGTTTACTCTGTCATGTCATGGGACATTTCAATACAGGTATGTAAACATGGAAACAATGTTCTTGTGCAGAGAGGGTATGTCAGAGTCAGTGGGATCTGAGCTCCAATAACAACAACCATTAACTACAACCAATAACTATTCCTTATTCAAGGTAGAGAGTATTCCTGTTACATTAGTGTAAAATCAGGTTAAAAGAGTTAAAAGTTTTCTTGACGAGCTACGTACCATACTCTCACATTTCCTGTGTTTGTCATGGACATGGCCCAAGTAATTAAGTGAATTCACGAATATCCCTTTAAGAGTTGTCACATTGTGGCGAGGTGAGATTGTAGGTGGGAGGCCACCAAAATCTGACTTACTGATAACGTCACCTGCAGAATTTCACCCCAGGAAATATCTTATGGAAATCTGACAAGACCTCAATTACATACTGGACAGCACAAGTTCGTTTAACTGAGATAAGACAGAGACGTGGTTCCAAAGTAAAGAGCATTTATTAATTGAAGTGAAATAATAAATAAATGAAAATATCTGTGGAAAAGGGGGTTAATAACTCAAGGAAAATTAATCCAGTTATGAAAATATAACAACTTCATTTAAGTATTCTTTTGTAAACACAGTAAAATTGTATCCCTTTGAAACACATTCCAAAAACAACAAAAGAGAGTGGACAGAAGCCAGCTAAAGGGAGGCAGCCTACTGTAGGATGTGTTCCAGGAGTGCAACAACTTACCCACCACACGTGCTCACAGCAATCGCCAATCATTCCAATCACTGCAAACTGTGTCCCGGTGAACTTTAACACTACCAACAGTGAGGGAACCACTCCAACACCTGGGTGTGTTCAAGAGCCAGCAGCCTAATTAACATGAGGAAACACTGGTTTCCCCATCACAACATCATGAGGTGAAACTTACAAAAACTTTGTGGAATGGCTATGGCAAAGTTTAAATACCTGATGCCTTTTTGGAAATTGTAAAATGTGTCTGTTTGTCGTGCCATTGCTGTAAAAGCCTGTTTTTTGTGTGTTTTTGTGCGTCCTGTCACAAGTGTTTCTTATCTTCCAGCAGCTGTTTGAACTGATTTCACCATTCACAACAAATTTAACAAAGAACTTAACATTTTGACATGACACATTTTACATATAATAATTGTGACAGATTATTTTCAGTGCTGTGTTGCCACTTTAACTTTAAAAGATCTGAATACTTCCTGCTCCACTGCAGTTTCCTCTGTGAATCAGCAGAAAGTTTCTCATAGTGCACAGCGCCATCATGAGGACAGACAGAACACATCAAAAGCTGTCACAACAGACAGAACAGTTCACAGACCAAGTGAAACTCCTACAAGCCTCGGATCATTGTAGTGACTGAGAAACATTGTTGAAACACATTGGAACTATGAATCTATTTTTATTTTTTGTCAGTTTTACAGCAGAGGAAATATTACACTGCTTCAGATGAGGGATGGATAAATACTTTATGAACTTTGTTCTGCATTCACAGCTGCTGCGTTTAAAGAAACGTCACAACTTGGACAAACCATTCAACACAAGTGTTCATACAAGTCAACATAACTTTACAATCAGAGGACAACATTAATGTGTGTTTACTCTGGTATTAAAGTTCTGTGTTTTAGTGCTCCTCTCTATCCTTGTTGAATTGTAGCACCGTGGATCATCAGTTTGATGACGGTATAACATATTCCTTATGTAGCACGCAGCTGGTTCAGAGGGAAGATGTCGTCATGAGGTAAACGTTGATTGCACAGTCTCATGATAGAATAAAGAAAAATGGTATTTACATTTGTAACCTATTGACTTCACTTTCTCAGAATTCTGACTTTTGTCAGTCTTTAATTAAAAAAACTAAAAACTAATACATTTCTAAAGATACATGATACATCAGAAGTTGAAACAAACACAGGACATTGTCAAACTCACAAACAGAACAACAGTTCTCACTATTTAAAATAAGAACAATTTTAACTGAAAATATTACAGAATGACATGACGTCAGTAAAAAGGAGTAATGTGAGAACCAAGCAGGACTGTTCACTTTCACAGGTTTAGCTTCATTCAATCAGCTCGTATTTTACAGTGTGATTGGAAACTTGTGTGGTTTTGTTGAACATATTCTAAAGAGGTCAACACTGACTCTAACTCTCTTCAGTTTCCTGATTAAAACAGTCTCTGACCGACTCTCTTACATATAAAACCAAAAAAACTCAGTTTGTCATCTGTGTGAGTTCTCACATAATTAAACAGTTTGGTCACTCAGTATCACAGATGAGACTGAGTCTGCTGGTTTAGAATAAGTTGCTTTGTTTTTACAGTAACTTGAAAACTGTAATACATTTCGGTGTTGTTTTTTCAGGTAATATTTATATGAAATGGAGCAAAAACACCATTTTCTTAAGTGACACAAAATAACAATAAATAAATGCAGAAATTAAATAGTAAAGACATTCATGTTGGTGTAGGAAATTAAAGTGTAAATTCAGAGGATGCCACCTACAAATAATGAGCCTAAGTACTTCTTATTGTCGCCTCCCATCAATCAAAGTGTCTATGAAGCCAGTAAAGAGTGCAGAGCTGAAAAGACCGAAAGTAACTTAGAATATTTACTCAACTACTGAAAATTAATGGTCCAGTGTGCAGGGTGTGGAATGGAGTATAATATTTAGAATGATCTTTTCATCAAGTGTTGTTTGATCTTCATTGAAAAAATGCCAGAGCTGCAAAGTGGTTGTCAGTCGGCTCTGATAAATGACGACACTTCAGCCTGCCACTGTTTGGATCCTTGTTCTGGAGGAAGTTGTCAGATGTTGGACTGCTGTTGGTTGGAGTAGACTGGTCATGGCAACAGAGACCTGTAGAGAGCCTGATATCCAAAATGGCAGGGCTGCTGTGGATACGCCTCATGCTGATGTTCTGTTGTTGGAGGATCTTCTTCTCTTTCTCATGAAGCTCTGTCTTGACCTCAGCCATCTCTGTGGTCAGCTTGTTAGTGGTGCTGTTGTCAGTCCAGGGAGGCTTCACGAACTGTTTCGCTTCATCATCACCGACTGCACTGTGATCAGACGTTTGTTTTTCTCCTGTGTTAAAACAAAAAAAGTCATTAAAAGTTATTTCTCACATGTCTAATGTCTGATGAAGCCGGTTTTTGATCAAAAGTCCATTTTGACAGAGCGTTAGTTGTTAGCATGTTGCTGCCTGAAGTTATTGTTTCTGTTTCAGGCTGTGTTAGCTCAGAGTTTTAGAGATTGTACAACCTCGACAGTCTGAGCATGCACGTTTACTCCAAGACATAACACTGTACTAAACATTACTTTTCATCTGACGAACACTTATAGAAAGCTGGGATTTGTTTTTATGACAGTGATGTTCAAATAAAAATAATAAATATTTATCACTATATAATGTTGTTTTAAATGTTATCAGTTGCAGCAGTGTTTTAAGACAAACAGGGGAAATAAAGAGAGGAAAAATGTGTGACTTAATGATCTTTCTGTTCTTCAGAAATTCGCCTTTAAAAATGACGAGGGAAATAACAAGGGCACTCACAGTAATGACAGCAATCACAACTATAAAAGTGGAGTAAAAACCTGAAAGAACAGAGAAACAAGTCAGGATTTGGTCTTCAATTTCGGCTTCAAAGGTAACATCCATCCATCTTCGAATATGAATCATCTGTTCAGGAATAAAGCATAAATTTAGAGTCGGTCCCGATGAACCTGTCAAAGCCCTGAAATGCTCCTCTGACATTAGGAGGCAGATTGTTCTCTAAAAAACCTGATCACCACAAGTCTCCAAGTAAAAAGAGTATTTTAATTTGACTGGAGGCTAGAAAAATAATGAACTAATAATAATAATTCCTGAACAGAGTCAACAGCTGTCCAGCAGATGGTGCTTTAACACCTGACTACTGAACGATTCACCTGTTGAATGACACACTGATGATATCTGTAGTAAACACTTACCACGGGCTGGTGGTGGCTCTGTGGATGGAAATGAAAAAAGGTGTTAAAATGTGTGAAAACATCATGGCCAGGAAGAGTTTGTGTTGAGGAAAGACTTTAAACTCAGAATTCCAACTTCTTGTTAGAAATGTCTACTTCTTGTTAGAAATGTCTAATTTCTTTTTCTTTTTTTTTTTTACATAAGACCTAATCCACTTCTGTAACTTTATGGTAAATCAGGCCATCTACAGCTTGTTTGTGTCGACCGAAACAGGTATTTAAAGCCAAAACAAGATGTTTTCTGAACCCTAACTGAACCCGAACATATGCAAGAGAAACACTGAAAATGTAACCTGAACTAATGACATTGATAAAAACACAATGTTTGAACATATGTGTGGTTTTATAGAAAACACTTTGACGATATTTATTCTGGTGCTGGAGTTGTGAGACAAGGTGTGTTCAGTTGCCACTCAATCTTACACACTTTATATTTTCACATTTTTATATTTTCTCTTATTTCATTTCAAATTGCTTCAGTTTATCTGTACTCACCAACAACGAGTGTAACGAAGCTTCTGTGCAGTTTGGGAACAGAGCAGGTGTATTTCCTGCATCCTACTCATTGACGTCGGTCAGTTTTAGAGAAATGTTTCCTCTGGTCATCTCATCTTGGAAGAGAGAAGTTCTACCTTTGAAGTTCTGGTCCTGAGAAACTGGATCATTCCTCCTGTTTCTATAGACGTGGACCAGGGCTGGACCACGTCTCCACTCCACTGATAGTGTTGTTACATCCAGTGGAGGCTCCAGGTGACATGGAAGGATGATGTCATCACTGACCAGTACTTTAACTGGTTGGTCTGAGCCAATCACATCAGACTGTCCTGGGGAAACAAAGATCACAGTTAGACTTCCTGATGAAGCATCAGTAAACAGTTTGTGTTCCCACAGAATGATCCCATTCTATCTTTTTGACGTACCAACAATAAGTTCCACATCAGCATCCTTCTTCATTGCAGGGAGAGAACATTTGTAGGTTCCAGCATCAGACAGTTTCACAGTAAATGTTTTCATGGAGACGTTTCCACACGGCGGTTCATCCAGAAACAGTCTTGTGCGTAAATAATACGATGGATCTTGTTTCTGCCGTCCATCTTGGTGATAATGGACATACTTTGGCTCCAAACCTGCTTTGGACCACACCACTGTTTCATAAGTGGCACTGACTGCAGGTTCAAGGTGACATGGAAGAAGAACATCATCACCAACCAGAGCTACGATTGGTTGATGTGAACCAATCAGCTGTGTTTGAGCTGCAAGTAAAACTGAAGAACAAACAGGAGACAGAAGCACTTTATTATACACAGTGGCGTGCACAGACATTTTGGGGGGCAGGTGCTCAGTGAAAAATAAGGGCACTTCATGCGGCATGTAGAACTGACGGCTGCCTTATTATAGCAGTGTGAGATTTAAAAAATAAGCCTACTGCTTCCCTGCTGTAGCTGCCGAGAATAGAATAATAATAGTTTTAGTAATAACCTATTTTTTAAGGTTGAATATAGCCTATTAAGGTAAATACAAGATTACTGCAAGTCTTGTAACATAGAAATAACTTGTTGGTACAAAATAATATAATTAGCTAAAATAGCTTAATGCCTAATTTAGTACAGTCAAACCACTTTGTGTAGTTAAAATAAAATGTAGACAGCTTTTGAGATATTTCAGTAAAATTAGAGGAACAGTTCAACTTTAAAATCTGAGCTTTAAAATGCCCTAAACAGTGAACATGACTCTTGACTCTGACTGTAGTGGCAGATTCCTCTTCCAGTGTTTTAAAAGCCACCTGAATGATACGAGCTTGACTGGTGATCTGACGCGTGTCCACTTTCATTCATTAAATAACTCCATTACTCACAGGTCTGCAGTTGATGTCCCATTTATTTTGGCAGATGAGGATTCCATAATTTAACATCAACACAAGAAAAACTTATCCCGTGGTTCACGTTCTTCGTTTCACGGTCAAAAAAACTTAATGCGTCCGGCTCGTCTCAACCTGAACAAAGCCAAAGGCTGCGCTGCACACCTGCGCTCGCTTACCTGTATAACTAAGACTCCACCCATCGCCTAACATCTTCCGGACAGGTATAGATAAATCTATGAATTAACATAAACGACCCACTTACTTATATTAAAATTAATACATTTAAACAAGATTTATCTTTATGATTAATCATTTAAACTAAAGCCTTAATTTGCTGACTTAAATATAAACTCTTCAAATAAGTTTGAAATGGCTTCTACACTGACCTTTCATCTTCATCTTCCTCTTCCTCCTTGCTGCTGGTGGATGCTTTTATCCAGGAGAGCAGAGAGCTGCTCCCCTGGGCTGCCTGCTGTAGCTCCCTTTCTCTTTCCTTTCTTATCCTCTCCTTTCTAGGCATTATGCTGCAATTGGTAAATAAAAAGAGACCAACAATATGAATAAGACTGTTTGGTTATATTTCAACAAGGCACAGGACTACTTTTTCTGCAGGCAATTGGGAATTGCCTGTTTGTCATTTAGCAGATACATTACTGTAAGTGTTAATTATGCAGCCTAATGTGAACCTACACAATAATTTACTAAATATTCATCTTAAGTAAGTATACTGATAGATTCACATGCTGTAGGATACCAATGACAAACTCTACCGGTGGTCATCATCACGTCATATCTATTATTTATTTTGGGTAGCGTCTAGCTTGTTAAGCAGGTGAGCAGTCGGCTAATTTATGCCCAGCTGTGTGGCACTGAGACAGGCTACTTCACAACAGAGACAAATAAATGCAAGTTATAGCTTGGCAACTGAGGCTTAGGGGGCAAACAACACACTCAACTCCATTCATTTCTCTGTTACCTGGCTGGTGGGCAGGGGACGAGGTGTGTTTGGGCTGCAGATACAACGTGACAGAAATAAACGTACCTCGCTGGCTGCACACACAGAGAGGGAATGAGTCCACTTCAGAAATCTTTTGAGCAGTAAATATCTCTGCAAACTTAAGGTTCAAACTTATTTTCGGAGGCTTGCACACTTCTCCTGCTTCATAACTTTTTTGTTCACTCTTTTCTTCCTGAGTGACGTGTCGCGATCAAATTCGCCCCACTTGCAACTCAGGTTGAAAATAAGTTTCTACTCATTCTTAGGCAAATAAAAATAATTATCCATGAAAATAAACAGTACAAAAATAAAATATATAACAAATCATTATTATCATTATTTGTGGCAGTTAAACTGTATGTTTTTTATATGCCTCATTAAAACCCCCATTAGATTATTTCAATTCTTTTTAAGAAATCAAGGTTGAGAACAGCTGCTTTACTGCATGCTCTATGAACAACAAAAAAACCCTAACGAAACAGACCTTTATTCAATAAGTTATTTATTAAACATTCAAAAGCAATTACGCTTTTGTACTTTTTTTTTTAGCACACATCTTTTCATCTTTCATCAGGTTTCCTGCCTAGCTTAGGTGGAGAATTATCTATTTGCCCTAAAACTCCAGGGGAAACAAACATGGCAATTGTCCTTCAGAAATAGGACCACAGTTCGACATGAACAAACATCTTCATGAATTATCTGGCTACCTTTGCCCTGAAAATCCAGGGGACACAAACATTGCAAATAGGACCCCAGTTCAATATGAACTGAACATAAGAGCACAGTAGCTTTAAAGCAGGCATGTCCAAACTATTCCACAAAGGGCCGGTGTGGCTGCAGGTTTTCTCTTCAACCAAGCAGCAGCACACCAGACCTGAACCATTTAATCAACTGATCTCAGTCTTCAGAAACTTGATTGTTCAAGCTGTGTGCTCTTGACTGGTTGGAACAAAAATCTGCAGCCACACCGTTCACACTAGTTCGGTTTTCCAATAATACAGCCCTGATACTACCTACAGAGGCGGATCAGGGCCGGAGTGAAATTTCACCCCTTGCCGCCTCCGATAGATTCACATTGAGACGGAGGCGGAATTGGTGTACTAAAGCCACCCAAAAGCCAGTGTGAATGGGGCTATTGAAACGATGTTGATTAATTGTAGGCATTTCGACATTGAAAAATCATCATCTATACGGTACATTGATTCAACAACAGTTTTTCAAACGTTGAAATGTTAACTGTGATTAAACATTGCATCAACATAGCTTTTCAACCTCAACCAAAAATAACCAGTCTGACCAAAATCCAACATTGAATTAATGTCTTTTGCTATCTGGGTATGCATCATATCTTGATGTAATCCATTGTGACCCACATATCATGATGCCTATCATATCAAGAAGTCCTCGGGGATCCCCAGTCAAACTCAACAGCAATGACTCTGGCTCGATGTCATCTGCAGCCTTTTATTTAGTGAAGCTGCCACCAGCGATGAAAAGTCAGTCTACGAGTCTCTCTCTTGGTCACCTTCACTTTTCTTTTTATCCGCCAATGTGGTCTTCAGTCTCCTCACCTCTGTCATGGTTTCTGACAGAGACACATTCACCTGATTACAAGACACTGTACCATCAACTTGATTTAGGAGCTGTTATTTTAACCCTCTGGCTTTGTTCGTTTTTACTGCCCTCTAATGTTGTTCGTGGCCAAAAATGGCCACCAAAAGATTGAGTATTAATTCATTTTTAATTTTTTAACCCCTCAAATGCCAATTTGTTTGCACAATGCGCTTGTTGGAAAACTACCACAAAAATGATCACTGCCTATCTTCTTAGTGCTACCGGTTTATCTTGTATTATCAATAACACAGTCTGAGATATGTAACTGATTAACACCAACATTGATTATTATGCATTGTTATTTTTGTGCAGGGAAGGCAAAGTAGATAAAAACTCCCTCTCAGCTTGTTCGTAGCCAAAAGTGTCCACCTCATGTTTACATTTCTAAAATGCTATAAAACTAATACATATATAAAAAAAAATCCACTTTTTTTTTTTCCAGTTTTTTAAATTTGCATCAGTCCTGCTCATGAAAACTAAAATTTCATTTAAATTCTGAATTTTAACCCTTTAAATGCCTATAAGATAACATAATGCTGATGATTTATAAGGGAGAATAGCATTAAATCAGCATGTTTTTACAAAATAATACATGCTACCTGAATTATTCTTTAACTATCATTGCAGCTAAATGTGTGTCAATAATAAGCAGTATCAATGATTTTTATGCTTCATTAGTTTTTTGTGCAGTGGCAGAAAAAACATAAAAACTCCCTCTTAGCTTGTTCGTGGCCAAAAGTGTCCACCTCCTGTTTGCTTACAAAATGCTATATACAAACACTATATACTGAAAATATTTGCTTCTTTTTTTAAATTTGACATCAGTCCTGATCATAAAATCCAAAATTTTAATCAATTCCAGAATTTTAACTGGGTCGTTTTCCCATGTAAATCTCCATGCTCCAGGCATAGGAGGTTGCCACATCACAGGTGAACCAGATTTTAATGCCATACTTTGCGGGCTTGTTGGGGATATATTGTAGATGTCAGTGGTATGCATGGGGGGTTGGGCAGTGGCCCAATTGTTGAAAAATGCACACTAAAGTGCCCTCTTGGGTGCCAAAATGCGTGCTAAAGTGCCCTCTTGGGAGCCAAAACGTGCGCTGAAGCACCATCTTGGGAGCCAAAACGCGCTCTGAAGCACCCTCTTGGGAGCCAAAAAGTGCGTTTAAGTGCGCTCTTGATTGGTAAAACACAACAAACTGCCCCCATGGCTGGTTAAAACATGATAAACTTCCCTCTTGGGAGCCAAAATCAGGCACTAAAGTGCCCTCTTCGGAGCCAAAATGCGCGCTAATGTGCCCTCTTCAGTCGCAAGAACGTGCTGTATGTGCCCTTTTTTTGCCTTTCGCCCCTGCCTTTCAAAAGGTCTGTGCACGCAACTAGTCGAAGTCCACAATGACCTATGAATGCAACAAGCTGCTCGTCAACACACACACATCAACCCCTGGATTAAATAAGAGGGGGAGGCAAGCAACCCACTTTTCCCACAGGATGCGAAATGCAGCGAGTTTATCATTCCTGAAGCGTCCTGGGTGGGAGAGCCTGTCATCAAAGCAGATGTTAGCGCTGATCTGAGTGAAGCTGTAGAGGGGCATCGTGGCACAAAACGTGGCCCGTCCTGTCTTGGCATCCCACATGCCACGTGTTGCTTCATGTCTTGAGCGGTAGATGCCAGCCAGAATCAGAATCCCAATGAAGACTCTCATCTCCACTTCATCCACATTCTTCCAATCCTCACACCTTCGCCTTCCATGCAGGTTTGTGTTGGTGCACAGCAGCTGTATGATCTCCTCTGTAATAAAATGGTCAAAGGCAGACCTCAGGTTGCTGATATGGGCAACTGCATATAGGGTGGGCCCTGGGGTGAAACCAGTGGATACTGGATTGTGGTGCAGGGTCTCTTCAGCAGTGGGAAACCACATTATTTTCCCATGACGAGACATCCACTCACCCGCCAGCCCCTCTGTCTCTGCCATCAGCTGATCGGCCTCCATCGCTGCGTCTGTACCGTCCTCTTCCCCTGAGGAAGAGGAATCAGGCACTGGCTGGAAGTCGTCATCAGTGGTGTTGCTGTCATCCTCTGAGGAAGGTGTCCCATCATCTTCAGGAGAGGACGTGTCCTCATCTTGGGTAGAAGATTTCTCCTCCTCAACCGCAGAGGATTTCTCTCCATCTTTACTCTCTGAGCCCATCACATACTCAAGTGCTTCAGTCAGGGCATATGACCTTCTTGCCATCTTGCAGATAAAGAAGGATCTGGGAGCTGATAGGCTCACTTATAGCATTAGTACTGACTGCACCTGCAAAAACTCCAGGACAGATTTATAAACAGTGTCAGACTTTGTTTTTGTTTCCCCAGAGGCCAGAGGTCAAGATGACCTGTGATCCTTTTTTTTGGAGAGCAGCTATTTGAGTATGTAAAGGCTATTGTGTAGTTGTGTGTGGCATTTTTTTATGAAAAGATCAAAGTTACAGGTGTTTTCAACCTGTGCATCACAGCCAGGTTTGCCTTGGAAACTCAAAGCTCAATAACCTGTACCAAAAGAAATTCACCGAAACTTGTATGGTATGATACACTGTAATTTATGTCACTTTATCTTACTAATACAATTTTTTTTTTCATGCACAAACACACATCATTACCTGACATCCTTAGGATCACACCTATGTCAAAATTGTGTCATTCATTTGCTCCATTGGAGTGCAAGAAGCCATCATACGCCCCTAGTGGAAACTAAGAATATTAACTGAAATTGCTCCCTTGCCCAAAAATGGACAAATGACACAATCTGGTAAAAAACATTAAAAACTAAAATTTTCAAGTATTGAGTTTAGAATGAAAGCCATTTTACCTAAATTATATGATTTTATACTGTAAATCACAAGGAATTAAAAAATGTGGTTTTCATGGGTTTCAATTGGCCAAAAGTGTCCACGATAGAGCCATAAGGTACAATTGTAGATACACAGTATAATATTGACATATTTAAAGAGCAGGTTTTGAAAATTGAAAGATCAGCCAAAAATCCAGACCCTTGGGAAATATCATTCCATATGCATTAACACAGCTAAAATGATCAACAAAAAGGAAGTGAGGTGGACACAAATGGCCAGCATAGAGTCCAGAGGGTTAAGGCAAAATAGCTACGTAATGTTTTAATGACGCAGATTGCGATCTTTGTTTCCCCAGGACAGTCTGATGTGATTGCCTTACATGAACCAGTTAATGTTACAATCGGTGATGATGCCATTCTGCCATGCCACCTGGAGCCTGAATTTGATTTGAAGACCCAAACGGTGGAGTGGAGACGTGATCAAACTATTGTACACGTCTATCGAAATAGTGATGATGATCCAGTTCCTCAGGACGAGAGCTTCAGAGGTAGAGCTTCTCTCTTCCCAGATGAGATGACCAGAGGAAACATTTCACTGAAGCTGACCAACGTTACGGAACAGGATGTAGGAGAATACATGTGCTTTGTTCCCAATCTGAAAGGTCAGGTCGAGAAAGGCTACTTTAATCTCATCGTTGGTGAGTACAGCTAAAATTATACTTTCAAATGTTAATGTTTTTGTCACATGCTAGAAGTATATAAGTTCTTGAACAGTGTACACAATTACAGTTTAACACAATATTTCAGCAAAGCCAGGGGAGAAAGGAAACGAAGAAAATCGGAATGATAATCCTCGTAAGTAAATATGTTGACTTATAAAGCTTAAATTAGCTCAACATCTACTCCAACTTTGGGTCAGAATTGATCACATATCAGCGAGTGATGGTAAGTTAAGAAAGTCCTGTGTTAACTGTACATGCTGCTAAATGTATCCAGCACTGAAAATACTAAACTTAGATACCATGTTGTTCCTGATAAACATTGTAAAAAAGTTAACAGAAATATCAAAAACTATCCATAAATTCAATAAAGCTGACACATGTAGGCTACTGGGGTTTTTCCACACTACTTTTGGCTGTGCTGATATGTCTCCATAACCAGTTTAACTGTGTTGAGTTAAGTATGTCCTCTGCAAAGATGCATATCTTACATCATAGCCTGACCTCCCTAGAAATGACTGCAAGAAATGAGATTGGTCTGCTTGGTAGGATCAACTTTTCCAGTATCCCTTTCAAGGCTTAGCGGTGGTGCAAATATCAGCAATTGTGACCTGTAGTTTCCCCAGTCAACACCACCCTCTTCAGCTGATGCAGTCTATTCTGACCAGCCGACTGCTGCCCTTCTTGGGTAAAATCATTCCTCTGGTGCAGCTTTTCAGTACTGGAGTGTCTCCAGGCAAGAAAGCAGACAGGCTGGTTGTCTGAAGTGCTGGCTGACACGTGTCGAGCAGCAAATGCAAATTTAACGCATCCGTAGTTTGCAGAAACGTACAATGCTAACACTTTAGTGTGATGACTGGGCTGAATATCTGATCATATTTTCTCAGCTGATTGTTCTGATATTTCAGGTTGATGTTCTTAATGATAATACTGTTGTGTTATGAAATAGCTTTTAACAGATTTAATGGGACAGGCTGCCATTCCAAATCTTCATTATGACCACAAACAGTAGAAGTGGGTGTAGAAATTGTATGGATGGATGTTATCCAGGAGCCCACAGTGAAGAACTAATGTTGAAATCTTTCCTCTCTTTTTCCAGGTGCTATAACTGGCCTTGCAGCTTTCATTGCTACGGCTTTTATCATTGGATTTGCTATATTCTGGTGCCTGTGTGGTAGTGCCGGTTCTAGACAAACTTTACTGGGGAGGTCATGGTTGGGCCAGTGTTTAATCAGAGGGGCACATTAAAAAACGGAAACAAATGATATTTAAACATGAAATACTTTAATTTTGCTTTACATTAGAATCATACAAAAGTTTATTTTGTACATAAAGAGTGCATCGACTGAAACAATGAGGTACGGCCATCAAACATTAGAAATTCAATTCAGTAGGAAAATGCTGCAAAAGGACCCCCTGACCCCCTCATACCAGTCTGGCTTAAAGCTCCGTCTCCTGTCCCCCATCAAAGTGGTTGGGAATATGTTCAACTTGGGCTGCACTGCTACATCGTTCTTGGACTTGCTGATATCTGTGGAGAGAATCACAATGAACATAGGGCACAACTATAAACAACATCAGGGATCAGGAAGTGAGATGTCTCACTCCTTCTGTTATCAGCTCAGGGGAAAAAAAAAATAAAAACAATGCGTTTAATTTACTGTTGTATGCATGTATTTTAAAATGTAGGCCAAGTATTTGTTTATATTTTAAACATAAGAATCACATATCAATGACACAAAAAATAAATGATGGCAGAAAGTATCATTGTATGGACACACTGTACTATGAATTGTAATGACACTGCTTTGCAAATGGCCTGAACAAGAACACCTGTTCTACATCACAAACCTGATGGTGCAGTACTTGATCTATATGGATCCACTTGTTGTCCCTCTGGCTGTCCCTCTGGCTGTCCTTGTATGTTTTCTTCCTCCTCACCCTCTGGAGTGTCCCTCTCTGTGTCCTCACTTTCATCACCTGCCTTCTTTCCAACCTCCACCAGCTCCTCTGGCTATCTCTATACTGAGAGCACTTAACTGTCCTGATGAACTAATAAGATATTTGATTTCTAATTAGAGAATTATTCAGTATAATAGTGTCTCAGTTTATTGCACATGTTGGGTAATTATGGCGTGATTTAGATATTTTATGTGCATGGTTTATAATGAGGATATATATCAGGGTTGTCAACATTAACACAATAATAACTGATTAACAGAAATTCCTGTTAATGCTGTGAATGTTTTTGACACGTGACAACTCTACATGTGACAAACTGTCAACAGCGATGGGTAAGTCTGTTATTGCTTGTTGGACTTGAGTTAGTCATGTTACACTCTCAGCATATTTTCTTGAGCATGCAGTACCTCTGAGGTTACTCTGGAGAATATTCTGAATGGTATTTGTTGTTTTAGATTGTTGCAATAATGATAAACATATATTTGCATAAAGCATATTTGTCCTCTCCCATGTTGTTAAGAGTATTAAAATCTTTAAAAATATCCCTTTAATTCATTTAGAACAGATTAATTTTGCAAATAATCATCATAATCTTACATATATGAAATATATACATGTATATATACACAAATATATACATGTATATATACAAATATATATATATACACACAACAACAATAATAGTACAATTACTACTT